>NW_028319042.1:1232500-1347500 GCF_062004578.1 Staurois parvus
GAATTTCTCTCCATATAATTTAATCTCCAAAGGATCTCTTGCATGTCTCACACTAATTATTTAATTCATCTGAGAGCTCTCATTTACATTTGCTTCTCCAGATGAATTATAAGCATGTAATATCAGTATACTGCTCTCCTTCCCGCATATTAACCTTTCGCCAAACTTTATGGACTGGCGTGAAAAAGCCGCCTGGCATGAGATGCCGTCCCTGGGTTCTTGGCTTTCATTCTTCTTTACTCTTTTTCTTTATTATTAAAACATTTCTTAGAAAAGAGCACAAAGTCTGCCGAGAAATCATTCTGTCGGCAAATACATGAATAGCGTTACAGGACTGCAATCTCCCACTACGGCTGAGCTCAATAGACAACCTAAGTATCTAAATATGAAAAGAAATATGAAATGTACAAACTGAAACTTTTCTTCGTGTCTTTAAAGCGGAACTAAACTGCATCTGATCACCACAGGCTGAAAACGCTGTTTAATTCATTTTTAACATTGAAAGCAATCTCACCCATCCATCCATGTCTCCATGTTTTATTTTGTTGAGAAATCACTTTGATAACCCCCCCCCCAGCATTTCTAGCCAGATGATTCCTGTAGCATTTACTTCCTGGACTCCATCTGTCCTTAGCTCAGGCACGCAGGCAGGAAGGTGTGCTTAGCTAAGAAAGCCCCTGCTTTAGATGAAATTAAAAAAAATGCTCATGAAGACTCCTGGGATATATGACAACATTTTGGCCTAGGCCACAAACCAGGAAGCAGCTGAAGGAAAAAAAAAGTTTAAGGCACTTAATGCGGAGTTCCACTCAAAAAATAAAAGTCAGAAGCTACTGTAAAACTGTAGCTGCTGACTTTTAAAAAACAGCCACTTACCTGTCCTTCGGTCCCGTGGTGTGTCCCCCGCAGCTCATTTCACCGGCCGTCCTGGATTCCAGGAGGCCAGCATTTTCAGTGTGGGCATCCGGCTGTGATTGCTTGCGGCTTCACATCCGGGTAACCACTGCGCATGCGCGAGTAGCGCTGCACTTCATGAATGGTCTTGTAGTCTTCTGGGACCTGTCACGTGTCCCAAAAGACTACAGGAAGGGAGGACACCTTCTGTTTCCAATCGCCTAGGCGATCGAACCATAAATGGGAGCATGTCAAATTCAGGTACCCGCCCCCCAAAGATGCCAATCATTAATGGGGAGAGGGGGACCAGTCATTAAATTGGAACTTCCCCTTTTGGGCGGAGCTCCGCTTTAAATACAGTGTAATATACCTGCCTATCAATCTGCTAATGCTAGCAGCATGAGGATTAAAATAGTTAATGTTGATTGATAGTGTTTAATTCCACTTTAAAATTTGAGAGCTAGGGAAAAAAAAAAAAAAAAAATTATATATATATATATATATATATATATATATATATATATATATACACACAGTATATATACTGCTCAAAAAATGAAAGGAACGTATTGAAAACCCATCAGATCTCAATGGGGAAAAATCTCCTGCTGGATCTCTATACTGACATGGACGGGGTTATGTGTGAGGAACGTAAGGACGCCCCATCGTTTGATGGAAATGAAAATGATCGACCTACAGAGGACTGAATTCAAAGACGCCATGAAAATCAAACTGGTTGAACGTCTCCAGGATGTGTGTCATGTTAGGTGAATGGGTAAATCTTTTTATTGGTTTTTGTAGCCTAGAAGCTTTGTAAAGTGTTCAGTGGGAAGCGCCTTCCAACCCTGGTTCCATGTTCTGATGGTAACCAACAGCCTGATTTTGCATGACTCATTTAAGTGAATGGTGTCTTGCTCCCAACTGCCCCCAATTTCGAGGGGCTGTCCCTGATTTCGAGGGACTGTCCCTAATTTGGAACAAAGTCCCTCTGTCCCTCATTCCTCCTCATTTGTCCCTCATTTTGGTATGATCTGTATGATCTGTTGAATATAAAATGCACTGTTTATCTTTCAAAAAGTGTTTTCCGGTGCTAAACCTTTCATCTAGTTTCTAAATTGTTGCATTTGTAAATTTCAAAAGCCAGAAGAAAGGAATAGTAGTGGTAAAAAAAAGCACTTGTGGGTTTAACTAATTTTTATTTGTACATTAATTCTTTAAGGGGGCGTGGCAGGGTGTGTGTCCTATGCCTACATACTTTTTCTAATAGGTGTACCTCGTGCCCATATCAAACAGTTGGGAGATATGCAACTGCCCCACAACTGCAAACAGCACTCGTGATTGTGGCGCAGTTGTCTGATAATTAGGGGTTCAAACAGGAGGTGATATAACACCTGCTCACTGCCTGTCTATTGCTCTCTGAATAGTGATCCAAATGCTTATCGTGCTTCAGGCAGCGAAGCAAGTCAAAACAAAGTCTTTCTGTAATGTTGGGGGAGCATACCCCATCATTTATTCACCTTAAAGTAGTTGTAAACCTCAGACATGAAATATGAATGAAGCATATCCCTCTGTAGTGCTTACTTGTCTCATTTCTACAAGTGTCATTTCTGTCTACTGCCTTGTTCCTCTGCTATTTGCAGGATTCACTTCTGACAAGTTTTCCTGACACCAAGAGAAAAATGGTGTCACCCCTTTCACACAGCACACAGGAACAAAGCTGATGCTGTCAATCAGCTGGAGGTCCCTCCCTGGTCACAATTTTTGTCTTGGTGTCAAGAAAACTTGTCAGAAGTGACATGCTGATAGCAGAGGAAGGAAGAAGCAGACAGAAATGGCACTTTGTGCTCTGGATTGAGACAACTACACACTATAAAGGGATATGCACTGTTCATATTCCATGTCTGTGCAGGGTTTTTTTTCTTAGAAAAAATGTACAGAAACTCACACCCCTCTCCCCTAGGTTACAATTGTCTCCACCCCCTACTCATTCCTAGAACTGCTCCGCTAAGTCCCCCACCATGGCTCCACCACTACACACCTCCTAGCACCGCTCCCTTTAGAGAACAGGCAACCAAGTATTATTTGGGGGCTTTACAAGTAATTTTTATAGAATTTGTTAATAAAGTGTAGTAAAATGTACAAAACATTAGAAATATCCAGCACTTAGCAAAATAAGCTCAGAGGAACTTTCAGCCCATATTCAGCAAAGAGACAGCCCCCTATCCAGCAAGAAATATCCCCTATATCCAGCAAGAGACATCCCCATATCCAACAAGAGACAGGCCCATATACAGCAAAGAGACATGTCCATATATGCAGCAAAGAGACAGCTAAATATCCAGCAAAGAGACACCCCCATATCCTGCAAAGAGGCAGACTCATATATCCAGCAAGAGACAGCCCCATAGCCATCAAAGAGATAGGCCCATATCCAGCAAGAGACAGGCCCATATATCCAGCAAGAGACAGGCCCATATCTAGCAGGAGACAGGCACATATATCCAGCAAGAGACATCCCCCGATCCTGCAAAGAGACAGGCCTATACGCAGCATAGAAACATGCCAATATCCAGAATAAAAGACATCCCCATAATCAGCAAAAAGACTTCCCCATATCCAGCAAAAGGACATCTCCATATCTAGCAAGGGACAGCCCCATTTCCATACAAAGTAAAGAGACATGCCTATATCCTGCAAGAGACAAGTCCATATATCCAGCAAGAAACAGCCACATATATCCAGCAAGAGACAGCCCCATATCTTGCAAGAGACATCCCCATATCATGTAAGAGTATCATATATATCCAGCAAGAGACAGCCCCATATCCAACAAAGAGACATCCCCATTTCCAGCAGGAGACATTTACATATCCAGTAAACAGACATCCCCATATCCTGCAAGAGACATCCCATATCCAGCAAAAGACATCCCCATATTCTGCAAGAAACATCCCATATCCAGCAAAAGACAGCCCCATATCCTGCAAAGACACATCCCCATATCCTGCAAAATTCAAATATACTAAATGTCTTTAAAAATACATTTAATCTACATTTTTGGAATGCATTTACAAATATATGTAAAAATGAAAGGTAAAATGACCTTTTTATATGTTAAAAAAATCTGAAGAATATATTTAAAAATAATAATATATTTTTAAAAATATTTTTCATATATTTTGTAATATATAAAAAACGCATTTCAACATACAGTATATATATATATATATATATTTATTTATTGAAATATATTGAATACAGCCAAAATTTTAGTATTTTAAATATATGTCAATATATTCGGGAAGAATATTTTTAAAATATATTTCAAATATATTTTTCTTCCATGCGGGATCCTTATATCACCTTGGGTGTCCAGTTGGTGTTGGTAGCACCAGGATACAAATATTGGAGAACTATGGCCTTCTGATTTTGTACATCTTGAATGGGAGTTTTTTTGTTGCTGATTTATCACCGTTTTTAACCATTGAATGCTATTTTTGTTTACGGATGTTTTCACATTTGAGAGCAAACACTGTTTATTGGCATTGCTATTACATTCTGTGAGCGTTCCCGGTCAGGTGCCTTCCCGCCGGGCTTGTTGTGAATTGCAAACTTTAGTTTTCTTACAAGTTTTGTTTTCCTGCAACTGGACTGGAGTGTTTACTAATGCCATACCAAGCTGCATCTCCCCGCAAGCCTGGTGTCTGCCTTATTATTCAGTAATACTTAAACCTGAAGACTGAACCACACAAAGGTATTAGATTCCAAAAATGATTTTGTTCCAAACATTCAGTAATATTTTTATTCAGGCTTTTTTTCCCTTTATTTTCACCTGGTGATCCTGCTACCAGCACATTTCCTGTCCCAAGGTGACAACGCTCACTCAGCAACTGTATCTATAGAGAAGCAGCGTTGTCGCCCTTGGCAAAGGAAGTGTGTTAAGACTACAGAACATACCCTCCTCACATTATCTCTATAACATAAGGGGATGGTATGAGAGTGATAAGAGTGCAGCACAGGTAGGTAGCACATGAAGATATCAGCTCACTAAATGTCAAATTTCTGGCAGGATCAGCCAGGTTTTGTTTGCATTTTATTAAACAGATATGTAGCATTTCCCCCTTAGGAGTCGCTAGAGATTTGGGTCCCCCTATAGTCCTTCACAGCCAGTCAACATGCAGTTCCTTCTAGCCTTGCACTCCAGAGATAGTAAACAATCCTTGAACTTGTTTTTCTGGATTTTATTAGGAGATTGCAACTTGGATGGGGGTGAGGGATACATGGGATGCCCAAGGAACTGGACAACTTCCTGGAACTATGTACAAGTACTCAGAAGGGTTTTCTCTTCTTGAAGAGCTATCCAACCCCTGCTGGTGTACCACCTCAGATCCCAGATGAAATCTCCTCTTCACCCAGCTGTCTGAGGGAATCCCTGGGCAAGAGGACCTAGAAGCTGCCACTTTAGATGAAAGCAGTCCCAGATGGGGCTAGTAAGGTTTCCCACCTGAATGCCCTTTCACCTTAACTGGCCCAGGGGGAGTGGGGTTAATCACTCAGTCTCTCTTTCAAGCTTGTGGGTTGGTGGCTGCCTTCAAACCTTATATTGGGCTGGCTCCTTCCCTGCTTCCCAGGCCTTCCTCTCTCAGGGGACAATGAGGTTGAGCGATCCTGTCTTCCAGCTCCTCTACCTGCAGGTGGGCCCTGTAACAAACTAGCTCATCAGAGCTGGAAGCGGAGTTCTTCTTTTTCTTGTTCCTTCTGTTATTTGAGGTATTCCTGGATCATTCCTCACATCCCCCCTTTCCAGTCCTGAGAGACCATTGGTATCTCCTGACAGATGATGGGGGTCAGCCCAGGAGAAACATTCCTGGTGGGGCCAGCAGTCTGGGGAAACTGTCACCTTTCTCACCTACGTCTGATAAGGCAGCATTTCTCAGAGGGCTGGGAAGCATTGGCCCAAAATGGCGTAAGCCCACACATTATCAAACTGAACAGAGTAATTGCACATTCCTCAGGTCAACCGTATATTTCATGTCATGTATTATGAAGCTGTAGTTTAATTCAGTTTCCCACTGACCACTCCCAAAACGTGTAGCAAGAGCCCCCCTCCCCTCTGAGAGGGACTTTTAAGAAGAGACAAGTGAGTTAGAGCTTGACACCCAGAAGTCTCCGAGTTAACATCGTAACAAAAGGAGACTAAACGGGTCACCCTGCTCTGCCACTGGAGTCTGCAAAACTAGGCAAGGCAGTAACTTAACCCTGTAATGTCCTCGCTATTCTCTGTTTGCTGTGTCTTTGTATACATATATATATATTTTTGTGACATTTCTTTGTAAATATTGTATTGCACCTGTTTTGACTCTTTTAGTAATAAATCTTTCTTTCTGAAAGTGTTAAACTGTTTCTAAGCACTTACTTGCAATTCACGAACCGCTGCCTTTGAAGAGACGCTACTGTTTGGTATATCTCTGTATAACAGGTCCACGGGCCGCGCTATATAGATCAATATTTCAATCATTATAGTGTATATTTGATAACGGGAGTTTCCCAGTCTCCGACAAAAGTGGTGGTGGCAGTAGAGGGTTAGTTGCGTAATTAACCCAACCCAGTAACAAGCGCATTTAGGCTGCAGGCACCGATTGTAGTCCATTAGCTGGGCAATCGCTGTGCTGGGTGCAGCTGAGTGTGGCCTTGTTACGCGCGTCACACCGCGGTTTTAGATCGGCCGATCCTTCGGTCATGAGTTTGGTGAGAAGGTCTGGGGTCTGACGCTGTGGGCGTGACATATTACTGTTAGTCGCGGTCGTGCGATTGTCGCCTGTTGGTGGCGGCGACCGTGGATCCGTGACAGGCCCCTCTCCTGTAAACCCTCCCAGCTCAACAATCCATCCTGCTCACTCCATCTTCTACCTGAACTCTCCTGCTGCTGAACAGGCTCTTGCACATTTAAAGGCTGTCCTGGCCCCATGGCAAGCCTCCAGCCAGAATCTCTTAAGTGTGCAGACCAACTTCTCCTCACCCCCACCCACTGTAATAGAATCTTCCCCAAGATTCTAGAGCAGGGGAAGGTTTCAAGGAACTGACCTGCACAGCCTCTCAGCTCTGGCTCAAAATAACCCTCTGACTCAGCCCAGGCTGCTATTCAGCCTTTCTAGCTGAAAAACCCTAATTTCGCTCCCCCTATCAACCTAGAAGCGTGCTACAGATATAACAAAACACTTTCAATTGCATATTTAACAGACCAAAAGGGAGCAAATAAAAGAAGTTATTGGTTAGGGTTTACATACATTTTACAAGACAGAAATGTGAGCAGCCAGCTTTAGAATGTCCTTTAGTATGGTCAGTCCCTATAGCCAGGGCCGTGGATAAGGGGATACCACCAGTCCTCCTGTATGGGGCCCAGCCCAGCAGGGGGGCCCAGGCAACTAGGTGAATGGGATGTGGGCAGGGAGGGTGATCAGCCCAGCATGAGTGGGGGCAATTAGTGGTACCGATCCCCTGTATGGCTCTTTCTGCAGCAGCTGAAAGCTGGCTTCTTCTCCTCTCCCTCCGACTGGCTTTCAGCTGCTGTAGAGAGAGCCATACAGGGGATCGGTCACAGTAATTGTCCCCCCCGCTGCACCCATCACCCTCCTTGTGCACCATACATTTCCCCCTGTTTCCCGGGCCCCCCTGTGTGTCCCCACAACCACAGTGCTGCTGGCTTCCCTCCTCTCCTTCCCACTGCCAGCTGCAAGCACACAATATCCTTCAGTATGGAGAGTAGGAGAAGGGTCTGGTAAATATGTCACATTGAACCAAATGCGATATCTCCTGCGCTCCGGGACCCAGACTGGTGGTAAGTAGATGGAATCAGACTCCAAAAAAGCAAGGAGGGGACCACCGAAATAGTTAAGGTCGTGCAGCTCCACACCAAGGCTGGGGAAGCCCAAACAGAACTGTAAGGAAGCTCTGAGGAAGAAGGCTTGTCCTTCGAAACGCGTCAGGGGTACTGAGTGGCTTCCTCCATGATGGGATTCGCATTTGCATCTTGCCTTTAAAGTCCCTTTGAGGACTGACATGCCTGTTTTTATTCGCTGTTTGTGAGTACCATTCTTTTATTTAATAAATTTTGGTTACTGAGGTAATGCGCAAGGTTGGTGCGCTTCTTTTTTCTTTTTTGTTCTTTCTTTTTTGTTCTTCCTTACAAATATGTCACATTTACCAGACCCTTCTTTTCCTGAATGAACACAATGAGGGATCAGTACCAATCACTCACTGTGTTAATTCATAACTGAACCATAGTAAACAGGGTTTTTTTTGGGGGGAGGGGGCCTGTTAGGTTGCCTGTATAAGGCCCTGTGATTTCTAACTGCAGTCCTGCCTATAGCTATCTAATTTTATATTGCTATAGAGATACAAAAAGGAGCACTAAAACAAAACCGAATGAAAGAGTTCAAGATAGTTTTAGTTGTTGGTATGAAAAAGTCATATCAAAAGAGCCAACACATTTTGGGGGCAACATAACTTCCCCTTCACTGGGGCTCAACACAGGATAAAACCTGAAAATGTATTGAACAGGTATAGCAAAATGCTTCTAATGGTATATTTAACAGACCAAAAGGGAGCAAATATAAGAAGTTCATGGTTAAGGTTTACACCACTCCCCCTTCATCAGGGCTCAACACAGGATAAAACCTGAATGGAACGTGAACTTGAAAACTGTATAGATCTATATTAGAACCAGAATTGAACTATCCACATGGAGCGACTGCAGCTTCTGAGCAGCAATGGAAGAACCACTTGAGGATCTACTGTTTTCTGGAGCCTATCCAAGTTTTAAACTGTGTTGAGCCCTGATGAAGGGGGAGTGGAGTTGCCCTCAAAACATGTTGGATGTTTTTATATATTTTTTTTCGTAAAAATTAAAATGATTTTGGACTCTTTCATCTGAATTTGCTCTGGCCCGCCTTTCTGTACTTCTATGGTTTGACCTACTGTTGGGTGCCCATCAGAGGAAGCCTTGCTGTGTGGGAGCTGCCTTGCCAGAGCTTTTGAGCTTGTTTGAAGTTTTCCTTCTTCTGACCACACATACAAGTCTAAAAGTTCCAGGCGCCTCTTTGAGCATGTTGTTCTGTAGTTCATTTATATTACTAATAGCCTTGTCATGCAAGAGCCTACCTGATTGGATATAAATTCAATGGATGGTTTTGGTATGTCTTAGTGCAAGAGAATTTTTGGAAAATGTAGAAGAGCTTGTGCAATCAGATTGTAATGTGTGTAGACAGGAAGAATTATAGACTTAGAAAATGGGGGGTCTTCGTTTCCAGGCTAATACAAGCATTGGGTGACAATGGCACATGTAAGAATTTGATGCTATAAGAGGGCAAGCAGTAGGTCATTGGGTAGGCTGAGGAAGGAGAAGCATTATCTCCATGTTCTTGTTGACCCTGTCATGTATCCTGTAGGGTGGAGCCCGTGTTCTCAGTTTGGTATTCCTCCAAGGAAGCTAATTGTGGCCAGGGCAGGATCCTTGCTGCTAGGGGGATGCGTTCATGCCGATAGTCTATGACCCATTTCCCTGCCTGGGCGCCATTTTTTGTGAGTGCAATAAACTTTGCCAAATTCACCTCCACTATAGATGGTTTCTACTTTGTTTTTGCTTACCATTGGATGTTCAGGAAAAGGGAATCATTATTTTAAGGTGTTATAACTGCTTGAGAAGATGTAATAGATTCAATATGTTCATCACTGACCATACAACTTTCTTTTTCTTTTATTTTCCATAACTTTAACTCCTGTTTAGCCGCCTCTTTATATAAAATGCAGTATTTTATCTCATAGACTTAGAAAATGGGGGGGGTCTTGGTTTCCGGGCTAATACAAGCATTGGGTGACAATGGCACATGTAAGAATTTGATGCTATAAGAGGGCAAGCAGTAGGCCATTGGGTAGGCTGAGGAAGGAGAAGCATTATCCCCAAAATATGTTCTTGTTGACCCCGTGATGTATCCTGTAGGGTCGAACCCATGTTCTCAGTTTGGTATTCCTCCATGGAAGCTAATTGTGGTCATGGCAGGATCCTTGCTGCTAGGGGGATGCGTTAATGCTGATAGTCTACGACCCATTTCCCTGCCTGGGCGCCATTTTTTGTGAATGCAATAAACAATTCCAAATTCACCTCCACTATAGATGGTTTCTACTTTGTTTTTGCTTACCATTGGATGTTCAGGAAAAGGGAATCATTATTTTAAGGTGTTATAACTGCTTGAGAAGATGTAATAGATTCAATATGTTCATCACCGACCATACAACTTTCTTTTTCTTTTATTTTCCATAATTTTAACTCCTGTTCAGCCGCCTCTTCTATAAAATGCAGTATTTTATCTCATAGACTTAGAAAATGGGGGGTCTTGGTTTCCAGGCTAATACAAGCATTGGGTGACAATGGCACATGTAAGAATTTGATGCTATAAGAGGGCAAGCAGTAGGCCATTGGGTAGGCTGAGGAAGGAGAAGCATTATCCCCAAAATATGTTCTTGTTGACCCCGTGATGTATCCTGTAGGGTCGAACCCATGTTCTCAGTTTGGTATTCCTCCATGGAAGCTAATTGTGGTCATGGCAGGATCCTTGCTGCTAGGGGGATGCGTTAATGCTGATAGTCTACGACCCATTTCCCTGCCTGGGCGCCATTTTTTGTGAATGCAATAAACAATTCCAAATTCACCTCCACTATAGATGGTTTCTACTTTGTTTTTGCTTACCATTGGATGTTCAGGAAAAGGGAATCATTATTTTAAGGTGTTATAACTGCTTGAGAAGATGTAATAGATTCAATATGTTCATCACCGACCATACAACTTTCTTTTTCTTTTATTTTCCATAATTTTAACTCCTGTTCAGCCGCCTCTTCTATAAAATGCAGTATTTTATCTCATAGACTTAGAAAATGGGGGGTCTTGGTTTCCAGGCTAATACAAGCATTGGGTGACAATGGCACATGTAAGAATTTGATGCTATAAGAGGGCAAGCAGTAGGCCATTGGGTAGGCTGAGGAAGGAGAAGCATTATCCCCAAAATATGTTCTTGTTGACCCCGTGATGTATCCTGTAGGGTCGAGCCCATGTTCTCAGTTTGGTATTCCTCCATGGAAGAAAATTGTGGTCATGACAGGATCCTTGCTGCTAGGGGAATGCGTTAATGCTGATAGTCTACGACCCATTTCCCTGCCTGGGCGCCATTTTTTGTGAATGCAATAAACAATTCCAAATTCACCTCCACTATAGATGGTTTCTACTTTGTTTTTGCTTACCATTGGATGTTCAGGAAAAGGGAATCATTATTTTAAGGTGTTATAACTGCTTGAGAAGATGTAATAGATTCAATATGTTCATCACCGACCATACAACTTTCTTTTTCTTTTATTTTCCATAATTTTAACTCCTGTTCAGCCGCCTCTTCTATAAAATGCAGTATTTTATCTCATAGACTTAGAAAATGGGGGGTCTTGGTTTCCAGGCTAATACAAGCATTGGGTGACAATGGCCAATGTAAGAATTTGATGCTATAAGAGGGCAAGCAGTAGGCCATTGGGTAGGCTGAGGAAGGGGAAGCATTATCCCCAAAATATGTTCTTGTTGACCCTGTGATGTATCCTGTAGGGTCGAGCCCATGTTCTCAGTTTGGTATTCCTCCATGGAAGCTAATTGTGGTCATGGCAGGATCCTTGCTGCTAGGGGGATGCGTTCATGCCGATAGTCTATGACCCATTTCCCTGCCTGGGCGCCAATTTTTGTGAGTGCAATAAGCATTGCCAAATTCACCCCCACTATAGATGGTTTCTACTTTGTTTTTGCTTACCATTGGATGTTCTGGAAAAGGGAATCATTATTTTAAGGTGTTATAACTGCTTGAGAAGATATAATAGATTCAATATGTTCATCACCGACCATACAACTTTCTTTTTCTTTTATTTTTCATAACTTTAACTCCTGTTTAGCCGCCTCTTCTATAAAATGCAGTATTTTATCTCATATACTTAGAAAATGGAGGGTCTTGGTTTCCAGGCTAATAAAGGCATTGGTTGACATTGGTGAATGTAAGAATTTGATTCTATAAGAGGGCAAGCAGTAGGCCATTGGGTAGGCTGAGGAAGGGGAAGCATTATCTCCAAAATATGTTCTTGTTGACCCTGTGATGTATCCTGTAGGGTCGAGCCCATGTTCTCAGTTTGGTATTCCTCCAAGGAAGCTAATTGTGGCCAGGGCAGGATCCTTGCTGCTAGGGGGATGCGTTAATGCTGATAGTCTATGACCCATTTCCCTGCCTGGGCGCCATTTTTTGTGAGTGCAATAAACATTGCCAAATTCACTATAGATGGTTTCTTTTTGCTTACCAATGGATGTTCTGGAAAAGGAATCATTATTTTAAGGTGTTATAACTGCTTGAGAAGATGTAATAGATTCAATATGTTCATCACCGACCATACAACTTTCTTTTTCTTTTCTTTTCCATAATTGTAACTCCTGTTCAGCTGTCTCTTATATATATAAAATGCAGTATTTTATCTCACAGTGACTTGAGCATCTCATTACCTGGCTGGCAGCGCCGTGCAGGATGTCACACTGACTTTGCCTGTCACAAAATCTCGTCAGATTGTGCTAACTTTTCTCTGTGAATTCCTGACGAGGAGCCGGCTGTGTACGGAGAAATGAGGATTCTTAATGCTTCTCTTCTCCTGCGGTCTACATGACCTGCTTTACCAGAGATAAAGTCATTTCGACTTTCAGGCTTTGCTCAGAGCAATACAATATCCTTATTTTGTGTATATCAAATTCATTTTTTTACCATATATGTGTTATAAGAATTTATTTAAGCTGTTAATGATAGCCCCTTGGGAAAAAAATTAAAGTGATTGTAAAGGTAGATTAAAAAAAAAAAAAACAAAACAAAAAACAACGTCATACTTACCTGTTCTGTGTAATTGTTTTGCACACAGCAAACCCAATGCTCCTTTTTTTGGGTCCCTTGCCGGTGCTCCAGGCTCCTCCCACCTGCCAAGTGCCTACATTACAACCAGCTTGCTATGGGGGCATTCTGGTGTGCTCACTCCTAAGCCCTGCTCTGTGTGTCCATTCACACAGAGCATGGTTCAGCCTGACCCTGCTTCTTCCCCCCTAGCTGTGATTGACATTAGTGGCAGCCAATGGCTCCCGGTGCTGTGTCTCAGCCAAAGAGAAGGTAGAGACCCACGGGAGAGCCGCTACTCTTATGCACAATGCTGGATTGACATTGGGCTCAGGAAAGTATTGGGGGGCTGCAGGGGGAGCTGCAGATTGAAGGTTTTTCACCTTTATACATAGAATGCATGAAGATAAAACAAAATTTGTGTTAGTAGGGATGATTGGGGAGGATTTGTGCTAGGATGGGTGAAATTGTTTTTCTGGGGTGGGGATTTGTGTTTTTGGGCATATGGGGAGAGAGAGAGGATTTGAGCTGAAGGGATGGTCAGGCAAAGATTTGTGCTGGGAGGGGGTATTTTACCAAAGGGTTGGATTTGTACTGGGAGGAAGGGGATTTATGCTTAGGGGGTGAACATGCAGATTAGTGCTTGATTTTTTTGGAGGGAGGGCATTTTCACTGACACATAATGCTCAGGCATCTTGGGGGAGTGCAATTTTACATGTTTGCATGTGCTCTACATGACCTTGTCCCACCCCTGCATGTGATCGTCATGACAACTTGAAGGGTTAGGGGGTTTTTGGTTATGAAGTATTTGTTGGTATGATGCTCCCAAGTTGATGTTAGTACTTTTAAAAGGGGCTTAGTCCCTTGGGAGGTTGGAAATGGTAAATTCTGGAGCTATCTTTGAGTCGATGAGGTTGATGACAAGGATGGATCCTAGTAAAGCCTTTATGACTGGTGGACACCAAAGACTCCCTTCTCATGACCAACAATTACTATTTTATTGATTGGCGTGTTTTATTTTGTTATTATAAATCTTAACCTCAATTATTTTTTTGGTTAAATAAAGGGCCATTTAAACCCATGTCACACGGTCCATGTGTTTATTGAGAGTTTCGTCAAGGCAATGGAAATGAATGAATCCTTGGATTATCTTTTGATTGTCAGGACAGCTTGGCAGATTTTTGGAGGTCTGGGAACAGATGAGATGGTGGTGAAGAGGTGGGGCCCATCTGGTGGTATGATGCTCTCCCATTGATATCAGTTCTTTTAAAGGTGGCTCAGTGCCTTGGGAGGTTGCCATTGGTCAATTCTGAAGCTACTGGGATCAAGTGTGGATTTTAGTAAATCTTTTGGGCTGGTGGACACCAAAGACCAGTTTTTGTAATCAACAGTTGTTTTATTGGTATATTTTATTTTGTTATCGTAAATCTGAACTGTCAATTTGTTGTGGTTAATATATATATCTTTATCCAAGCGTCTTCTTGTTGGTCCTGTGGCATCACAAGTCCTTGCTGTTCTCTGTAGGTGATCCTTACTGCAGCATTGAAAGACAAATTTAATCCAGTAATATCGGCTGCATGGTGGCGGCTTCATGACAGATGTGTCTCGCAGAAAGGGGGTTTGATGACAGAGCATTGATGGGCGAACTTCAGCTTACCTATATACTTTGTTCCCATGTATCCTGTGTTTATCCTGACTTCTTGTTACAGAATTGGCCTGCCTCTGGACTTGTTCTCTGGTTTTGATTCCAGCTCATTTAAGGACTCTACTTCTTCTGATCACCTGTGTATGACTCTGGATTGCCTCCTGACTACTCTGCTGCCTTATCCTTCAAGTTTCCTTCTATGGCCCTGGCTCTGGCTCCTGACCACCCTGTTACCACTTATCCTGTTGGCCCTTTTTGTATTACCTCTGCCCGGTTCTTGACCATGACCACACTTCTCCAATTTCTCCTTATCAGTCCAATACTGCATCAGCTATGGGCGTCATCACACCACCTACTGCTGCACCTGACCTGCACCACCACAGGTTTACCACGTGTTCCTGCTGCCACTCCTAGCTGCCTTCCTGAGAACCACCCAATTGATCATTTCCTGAAGCAGCCACCAGCAAATGAACTTAAATGGTCCTTGTACTTTTTTGAGCCTTGCACTGCCCATCTTCAACTCCAGGATGTGCTTGGACCACAGCCATAAGCGAAGCCCTCTCGTCCCTTTGGACTCTAACAAGGTATGTGACAATTTTTAAAATATTTACTAAGCAGTTTTTCCATTGTTCTTCAGTCATAGTTGAGATATTTATAGCATCCGGAAGGGTGACCTATCTGTGTGTCACATTCAGCACAATAGTAGGAGACAAGTAATGACAAACTTTGACAAACTTGATGGTCTCATCATCCCGCCCTGCGATATCTGATCTGTCAGATAGGTGGGGTTGCGCTTTAATGTCACAGTGTGGGCTGATAACAAAGGCCATTATGAATACCTTTAAGAAAATCCTTGTAGAGCCTGCGCATACAAAATATGCACTTAGCTGAGAGCGCGGATGGGAATCTGTCAGCCTTTTTCATCTCTCCTCCTGCCCCCCGACACCTCCGCCGCATCATAAATTCACTCGTTTCTAACTGACTTTTGTTGGGTTCATTTATCATTCAGCAGAAAATGTTTATAAATGAGATTACATCAAATATTCCTGCAAACCCCGATCATTACACGTGATTAATTCCGTACCACAGACTCCATTAAGCGTCTTTCTGCATATTCCGCGCCAAGACCAAGGCCCCGTCATTTATTTCCCTCCTCCTCCGGTGTCACGGGGGCTGCGCGGGGCTTCTCATTAAGCTCACATGAGCTGTCTCTCTGCCACCCAACCAAGATGTTGAGCTCACCTCCGGAATCATTAAACGTGCCGCTCAGAGACGTCATCTAGCACTGCCAAGCGCAGGGCGATCATTTAGGGGCCCGTGAAACGCGGTCCGTCATAAAGGAGCATTTCGAAGAGAAATCGCGCCAGCGCTACATCCTTTCTCTGCAGCCCACTGAGATGGTAGATTAGATTATCCCGGGTGGAGAGAGCTCCGTTCTTCTGGGATGATGCATGCCAATGGATAGAGATCCCAGCCGGCTTACAAATTGGAGAGTTTGTTGTCATTTGTAAGGCATTTTCATGGTGAATTTGGCTGTGACGACTCATAAAAATGTATATCCCTATTGATTATGTACAGGCGCGTTACACTGATCGTGCGGATCAGCTGTCTCAGTGCTGACACTCATTTAGGGCTAGTTATGTAGATTTTAATGTTTTTTTCTTACTTATATATACAGTATATATATTATATTTATATTATTTATAATAGCAGCAATGTTTGTCTTTTTTACTTTCACCCTTTACTCAAGTCGTTCCCAAAACTTACTGTAAGCTTTTGCATAGATTGGGTTTTCACTGCTATCCAAAACACATTTAAAAAGATTTCCTGTTACTTCCTGTCCAGGTAACAATGTTTTAGCAGAAATGTATACACCAATCAGCCATAACATTATGGCCACCCACTATATCATTATAAAAAACAAGAACGGCAAAGCGAGCGCTACAATAGAGCTGCGGTGACCAGGGGTGGACTGACCATTTGGAAACTCGGGCACTGCCCGAGGGCCCGGGGTCA
Source organism: Staurois parvus (assembly GCF_062004578.1). Lineage (NCBI taxonomy): Eukaryota > Metazoa > Chordata > Amphibia > Anura > Ranidae > Staurois > Staurois parvus. Next base: position 1,249,004 of record NW_028319042.1, read on the forward strand.
GTAGGGGGCCCCATGAGATGCCCCTGGTACTTTTTTCATAGGCTTTTTTGAGTTTTTGCAAGGACACAAGGGGACCCATGATCCCTTATTGCCCGGGGGCCCCATGAGTTGTCAGTCCGCCCCTGGCGGTGACACCAAAAAGGTACCAAAAAACCTCCTGAATCATTAATATATATAAAGTAGGTACAGCGCTGAGATCCAAGATGATAAATAGAAATAAAGTGCTAAATATTCAGCAGACTGTTAAATCAATCAAAACCAGCTGTAAATAATATTGATTATAAAGTGCCAATAGTGCTATTGGTGACCATAAATAATAAGGTGACAAACGTGCTTGTGTAATGATCATAAATATAAGTCCATCAAGTGATCAAGTGTGTATAATCTGAGGAGAGCCACTCAAGGTGGCTACAGTGCTAATAAAGTGAAAAGTCCAAAATATGGAACGTGAAGATCCATCAAAAGATCTCAGGATAGGTGGTCCAATGTCATATCTCCAATTGTCAGGGCAGGGGCTGTGGAACGGACAGGCAGGCCTAGTGGCAGGGCAACGCACTGACTGACGACAACCACCACCCACAGACCGAAGTCCCTCAGGGCGCGGAGTCTAAGTCCCAGGCTGCCCTTCGCCAGAGCCCCTGATGGTGGGGATGGACTTGACGCAGCCAGGAACCAGGTCACGGCCCCCGAGACACCCCGGCTGCGGTAATGGCCGCCGCCAATGGCGTGTAGCTGGTAGGAATGACAATAGCGTAGTCAGGCAGGCCGGGTCGACAACAACGGGACAAAACGGTACAGAACAGTGGAGAAGAATCACAGGTCACGGGCCGGGTTCAGCAACGGAAGGTCAGATCAAAGAAAAATACAGAGAATGGTCTAGTCACAAGCCGAGTCAGATTCCAGGAGAGTCACGAGAGTATGAACAGAGCTGTAGCAACACAAAGACACAAGACACAAGTGCAAAGGGCATGTGCGGATCACAGGCTTTTATGTAATTAGCCACACCCCTCTGGAGGATGGACCTCAGAGGCCTGAAGGCATAAAAGACTCCCACCATGCTCTGCAGAAACCCAAGATGGACACCAGCACATGAAGCAGCACAATCTCTGGGAAAAGGTAGGACCTCAACACCAATTCATAGATGGTGTATCTGGTAATAGAAAAATTGCGCACTCACCAGATGCACAATATCATCACGCAATTGAGAACACAACTGTCTCATCAGGTCAGCCAGATCCTCTTACAGGTATGTACAGCCTGGGGACGGTCATTATTATATTATATCATTATGACCTAATATAGAGTAGGTTCCCCTTTTGCCACCCGAACAGCACTGGCCCCATGTGACATGAACACCACTAGACCTCTGAAGGTGTGCTGTGATATCTGGCAGTAGCAGGTCCTTTAAGTCCTATAAATTTCAAGGTGTGGCCTCCACGGATCTGACTTTTTTCCAGCACATCCAACAGATTCCGATTGGATTGAAATCTGCAGAATTTAGAGATCAAAAGCTAAAACTCTTTGTTGTGTTCCTCAAACCATTCTGTGGTCCAGTTCTGATGCTTACACATTGTAGGCACTTTTGGCTATGGACACGGGTCAACATAGGCACCCTGACCGGTTTATGATTATGCAGCCCCATACACAACAAACTGCTCTGTGTGTTCTGACATTTTTTTTTCAGAACCAGCATTACATTTTTCAGCAATTTGAACTGCATCAGACTACAGAGGTCAGCCTTTCCTCCCCACATGCAATAATGAGTCTTGAGCAACCATGACCATGTCGCTGGTTCACCAGTTTTCTTTCCTTGGACCACTTTTGGTTGGTCCTGACCACTGTAGTTCAGGAACATCCCACAAGAGCTGCAGTTTTGGAGTTGCTCCGACCCAGCCATTACAATTTAGCCCTTGTCAAAGTCGCTCAAATCCTTACGCTTGTTCATTTTTTCTACTTTCAACACATCAACTTCAGGGACATGCTCACTTGCTGCCTAATATACCCCACCCACTTTCAGATACCATTTACAAAAAAAAAAAAAAAGTATATATTTATATATATATATATATATATATATATATACACACACACACTATACTGCCAAAAGTATTAGTATTATTACACGCACATGAACTTTAATGGCCCCCCAGTCTTAGTCCGTAGGGTTCAATATTGAGTTGGCCCCGCCCTTTGCAGCTATAACAGCTCCAACTCTTCTGGGAAGCCTATCCACAAGGTTTAGGAGGGTGTCTATGGGAAGGTTGGACCATTCTTCCAGAAGCACATTTGTCAGGTCAGGCACTGATGTCGGAGAAGAAGGCCTGGCTCGCAGTGTGTGCCCTAATTAATCCCAAAGGTGCTCTATTGGGCAAAAACTGACTGGACAAAATTGATCCAAACCATTACAAAATTTCTTTTAAAGAATCAAAAGAGCGAAATCATAAAACATTTCATGGATTTCGTAATCTTAATTATTTCCCCTTTTTCTCACACAACTGCAAAATTTTGGTTTTTTTCTTTAATATTTTTTATATTGTAAGGGCCAAAATAATCAATTTAGGGGGTTTTGTGTGGAATGCGCCAGGTTTGGCTTTTTGTTTCTCCACTTTTATGTGTCATACCAATACAAACAAAAGAAATAAACACCAGTATGCCTAAACATTTGTAAATGCAACAATTTTCTGGGTGAAACAGTGCATTATCTGACAGAAATGTAGGGGTACCAATATTTTTGGCCATGACTGTATACTAATGTATGTAGTTACTTGGATAAAATCTTGATTTTATAAATAAGCATTCAATACAGGGTGCCTCTGTGACACTGCAGGGAATAGTGAGTTCATAGGTAGACATCCGGTGGCAGCAGCTGCTTACCTTCGGACTATCTCTTCCGAATTGCTACTTCATACTGATTCCCATAAACTAGGGACAGTGAGGAGGTTGTGTCAATGCTCTAATGTACTCGTATATGTTTGTGCTGAAAATAGAACTGAGGGGCAGGGAATAAGCTATGCTTTCTTTAGGCCGATGTCACACTAGCCATCATATGATTGGTGAGAAGTTACCTGTGACAGAACCTCTAAATTGCAGGGTGAACACTCACCTGATTGTAGGTGTTTCTCACTTGCTGCCTGGATCTGCAAAGTGTCCCTCCCTTGCTGATGAAAAAACAGCACTGCTCTCATCCAGCTGGCACATGCAAGCAGGTGACTATTCCCAGTTGAGTCCTCCATAGTGATCTTGCTTCTGGCAAATTTCCACTGGTGGCAAGATCACAAGTTTGACATCAGCCCTATAAGGCAGCAATAAAATCTTCAAAAAACTAAAAGCCAACAGAGATAGAAGGACTCAGTGAGCGCTCATAATATAAACTCATAAAAGCAGCTGAGCACAGTAAAGGAAACCATAAACCTTTCAAGAGACATGTATATAGAATAAGTGCAGTGCTAAAAATAATCCGGACAGATTTATGGTAGCAATGTTCATAAATGGGTAGTTAGTCCACAATATAAGAGCTCAAAGGTGATATATTATTCCCACGGTTGTAGTTAGAATAAGAGTGAGGTGAGGGGCAGGGTATGTATAAAATGCGCACTCACTGGAAGCGCAAAGAAAATGCGCAATGTATCAGCAAAACGGAGGTCTGCCAGGGGGTCCCTTTCAGGATACAAATGGAGCCAGCCCAGGATGGATGGACATCGTCTAGGTAGATGTTCTCAAAACCGGAGGTCCACTTTAAGGACACGGGTGCAGCCTCTTCAGTACAGTGGAATAGTCACCAGGGGGAGCTCTGGGGGATTAAATGCTCAATGCAGAGCAACAAATGGAAATACCCATAGTGTAGTAATGTCAGAAAAATGTAATGAAGGATGTTATGCAGCAGCAAACATTATATACTGTGTATATATATATATATATATATATATATATATATATATATCCTCATTCATGTAAATGCTGAACATGTGCCAAAGGCTGTATCAAAGCAGTAGGCAGGAATATTGCAGCAACAAGTTGTTATGAGCACTAACCAGCTGGTGATCAAATGAGGCCGCCGGATCTCTGTGACCCGGTGGCGTGACGTCAAAGCTTGCAGGCTCCTCCAAGACGCGTTTCGTACACTAGTACGTCTTCAGAAGAGGTGTGTGTCTTCTAGAGCACCCCCTGTTTTATGCACTTGGTAAATATCAAATATTCCCATACATGTGGGTTAGGCGCAGCATGGTGCAACAGCAGTAATCACACTGAGGCCCAGAATTCAGAAATCAGTTTACTGAAGAACTTGTGTAGTAGCAGTTTTGGAACACCAGGTAAATTCCAGACACGGACCTTGAGGAAATCAAGTGATTTATTAAAACAGCGCTGTTTGACACAGGCGGGATCATGCCTGCAAAGTTAAGTGAGTTGTATCCACTTCTTACAAGCATATATATCAATATAATAATAATATTAATAATAATAGTGCAGCGCTATAACATAAAATACAATATAATTAAATAAGTAATGATTTATTATTATTATTATTATACAGTATTTATATAGCGCCAGAAAGGTTTGCTCAGCGCTGTACATTATAGTGGGGGACAGAACATGAGACAATACAGTAACAAAACAATACACAAGGGGTTCGAGGGCCCTGCTCCTTGGAGCTTACAATCTAGGAGGGAGGGGATAGTGGTACAGAAGGAAGTGGCTGTGGGGGATGGAGTGGTAGGAGGAGTGGAGGAGATCGGCTGTTAGGTGAGGGTGGGGTAGGCTTTCCTGAAGAGATGGGTTTTCAGGGTACGCCTAAAGGTGAGGAGGGTAGGTGACAGTCTGATGGATTGGGGTAGTGAGTTCCAGAGGATAGGGGAAGTCCTGGAGAAGTCCTGCAGTCGGGTTTGGGAGGTGGAGACCAGGGAGCTAGAAAGTAGGAGGTCTTGTGAGGAGCAGAGATTACGGGGTGGGTGGTATTTGGGTATCTGGTCGGTGAGGTAGTTTGGGGCAGGGTTGTGAATGGCTTTGTATGTCAGTGTTAGTAGTTTGAATTTAATGCGTTGGGCAATCGGGAGCCAGTGGAGGGAATGACAGAGGGGGGTGGAGCCAGTGGAGGGAATGACAGAGGGGGGTGGCAGAAGCAGAGCGGTTGGTAAGGTGGATGAGTCTGGCCACTGAGTTTAGGATAGACTGAAGCAGGGATAGTCTGTGATGAGGTAGGCCGGTGAGAAGGGAGTTTCAGTAGTCAACTAAATAAATAAATACATAAATATAATAAACATGCAAAAACAATAATATGGTGATAAGATCCAATGCGGATCTATTTGGTGCCAAACAACTCTATAATGCCCAGTAATGTGTTGTGAGGTCCTCTCCAAGGCCTCATAAGCTGCAGTCAAACAACTCAACACAAGTGACCAGGATAATCTCTACCCTGAAAAAATATAATTCCAATAAAACAACCCCAAAAGTGACCAGTGTTTGTACAACACTCAACAATATATATAACAAAAAAAAAAAAAAAAAAAAAATATATATATATATATTCAGCGACAGAAAAAATAAAAAATAAATAAATCTCTAAATGTCCAACAATCTCAGATGAACTGTGCTCCAACATATATAAAATTATATTCCATGCAAGGTGATAAAGTGATCGTGTATTCACACCAACTTTACAAATCCTCAGTGGCTAAGGAGGTGCCCCCTCACCTCCTTTTTGTGATCCACTGGGCCACCTCGCTTTCAGGATCACCCCAGGATCCTTCACAGGCAATATCAGGTTACTGGATGGTGTCCATCAGTAATCCCCCTCTCTGGTGGCACTTACGCTTCTCCAGTCCTCTCCCAATATAACTCTCTGCTAAATAGCATACTCTCCCATCGAATGTAAGGTAGGCAGGTAACGGGCCAAAGACGGGACGGGTGGTAACGGGAAACAAACAACACAGGCTTCATCCGAGAATTCCCATCATATCACAATGCATGTTTTTCCTCTTTCACTTTCTGTACATTAAAAAGACTTTCTAAACTCTGCAGAATATAGCCTTGAATTACAGCTACAGATAAGGGTGCTAGCTACAGGCTGGTACACATTACTTTACAGGAAATTAGGGAGGGGGAAAGTGAGCTGAAAACCTTGCTTTGCAAGCAGATACTGTTAGAAATATTAAAGTTTAAAGGGGAACTCTGCAATAGTACAACAATCCTGCAGGGAGGCCACCTTCACCTTCAGATGAAGTCCGGAAGTGACGAAACGCGTTAGTAATGTGACGTCAAGATGCATGCAGGCTAACCTGAAGTGTCGCCGTGGCCATTTTGTTGGTTTGAAACATATGGTTTTCAGCCATTGATTGCTGGTTATATTAGAGAGCCATTGAAAGAGCTGGAAGTTCCTTTATTCAGATGTAAGTTGCTAATAAATTTGTCCCTATGCCTTGGTGATCAGTCTAAAAGAGTCTTCTTATCTTTGTGAGGACCTTGGAAGCCTAATCCCGGAAATGAAGGAATGGGAAGAGTTTTGATTCCATAGTTTTGAATATGCATACAAATACTCACAGAGGGTAATAGTATTTAGCACTATTGTTTGTTGGGTCACAGAGTGCACGCAGTGTTACAATTTGTGTATTATATATATATAAAAATTATATTTAAAAATTATTTTATATATATATATATATATATATATATTTTTTTTTTTTTTTTTTGCACATTTTTGAATGGTTTGTGATTTGCACTAATTAAAGTATTATCTACTTATTTAAGGGTAATGCACTATAGTTTATTTCTTTGTTTTGAGGTTTTTCGCTGAAAAATTAGGATTATTATCCTTCTTACTTGATGGAAGTCTGGAATTTGGACTTTTGGATTTTGTTGGACACATTTTGTTGGACACATTTGAATTGGACATTTTATGATTGTATTTGGTGATAATTTAATTATTTTTAATTTTAATTGTATTTGAATTTTACACAAAAAGGTATTTTATTATACTGTACTTTCTAGGGAGAAAGTGTGACTTTTTGGTGGGATTTAGTTTAGGAGGTCACGTATTTATTTTGTCACCCAACTGGGAACTCACAGTCAATTCAGTGAAGAGTTGGCAGTAGTAGGCCCAAGCTGAGGAGAGCTCTTGCCAAGGGAGGTGGAGTGCGGTGTGGCTGGTCCAATATAGGAGGCAGTGTGCAGAAGTGCAGACGCAAGCACTGCTCTTTCCCTACATGTATAAAAAGAGGGGGAGGTGCAGCGCTAAGTAACCTAGCAGACAATAATAAAATTCAAAATCAAACACATGATATACAGTGACTGTGTGCTAATAAAATAAAGCCACTGAATGGTGGCTATAAAGTGAAGGAAGTGCAAAATAAACAAAAGAGTCCAATGGAGGGGTGCTCTTAAGATCCCAGATAAAGGGAAAGCTACAGTAGGTCGGACGCCACGCCGCCGGCGCCACGAGGGGCCCCGGCGGCCATTTTTGATTTGCATCTGGGTCAGTACAATCTTTGTTTCATTGGATTTTTTCTGCTATCCCGTGCCTGTATATAATAAAGATACTTTAAGGATATCACACTATGTGGCCCTCTCTGTTTATTTGAGTCCTGGTGAGAACCAGCCAGATCTACAGAACAGCCGCATCTATCCGAGTACCAGGCAGTGAAAGACATGCTGACCAAATCTGACCAGACCAGGTTGATGACACCGGAGGTCCAGTGATATTATATACAAATGCGCATAAAGATTGCGTATCTGGTGAGTGCGCAATCTTTACATTTCTTATCACCTGGCGGTTCTAAATATTGGACGCCTGACGATCATCTTGGATCTTAAGAGCACCCCTCCATTGGACTCTTTTATTTATTTTGCACTTCCTTCACTTTATAGCCACCACTCAGTGGCTTTATCTTATTAGCACACAGTCACCGTATATCATGTGTGTTTGATTTTGAATTTTATTATTGTCTGCTAGGTTACTTAGCGCTGCACCTCCCCCTCTTTTTATACATTTACGTCTCTGAAGGTTTGATACAGTGCCTTTTTTGGTGTACAGCTGCTGTTGATTCGTATATTTATTCAAGCGCTCACTTATTCTGTTTTTCTTGATTATTTACTACTCTTTCCCTACTCTTCTGGAACCTCTCCCTGCCACTAGTGCTGTCCCTAACAGGCAGGTATACTCTCCCAACTCTAGCCACTTCGCAAATGCATGCCAAAACCTAAGGGCAGGGACCAAAAAAAGACTTTACTTCACCCAAGATGGCTGCCACGTTCACTTGGATTCAGTGTAGCCAACCAGAATGCTGCTCCAGGGGACCAAGGAAACCATAGAGTAATCAAGTTTCTCTTGACTTCCTCTCCAACTGCAGTACAGCTCCAGCTGAGCGCCACCTATAGTGGGGAAAACAGACTGCACCTGCCTACATACAAATCTTAATATTTACCTGCTAAAAAGGAAATAAACTGTAAAAGTAAAAAAACTTCTAGTTCTGAACTCAGTAAAGGCATTAAATACAAAAACACTTCTCTAAGACTACAGAGGCTTCAGTTTCATTTAGTACATAAACCAGGACTGGGGATTATCTCCATAATGATTAGCGTCCGCAAGCTCGTGAAATGAGCTGAGTTCTTTAAGGAATTTCATTTCAACCTGCTGCCTTATTAATTCTGATTGCCTTTCGTCTCTTTTGGTGCGGTGCGAGTCTCATCTCGAGTCATGAGTGCAGCAGCCTCTCCCATTTGCGCTGCCATTGTTGCTCTTAATTTGCGCAGGCACCGATCACGTCGTGCTTCTGTTTTCAAGCTCAGACAATCTCAAGAAAATTGAATATTTATGATTTAAAAATGAAACCGTGAAAAAAGAAAATAATTGCAAATCATAGATGTCTGCAAAGAGGTTGTATTTATTCCGGCTGAGCACGAAAAGAAATAATCAGCTTGGTAAACAATATATTATCAGGGTGAAGGGAGAAGATTTGAACCGAGATTATATTTTAATATTGTTTTAATTTGTTCTGAGAGCCAGAGGCATTTTTCCATTTTGGCGGGCAAGGAGCAGGAATACGCGGAGAAAGAAGAAATTGAGATATGTCAAAGTTGGAGGACTGAAAGCCCCAGCACTTTCTATACCACTGACAGCAGAATATTCAGCTCCTACCAGAGTTCTCCTACAATTGTCCTGATGAAGTGCCTAGACATGTCATGAAATTCATCAATAATGTAAAACACTTGTTTTAATACCAATTTAAATCTTTTTTTTAAGGTGGATTGCTAAAAGTCCCAGAATTTTCTGTACCATTTTGTATAAGCAAGGTAATCTAGAGCAATGCTGACAGTGGAATATTCAGCACCTATCAAAGTTGTGCAACATTTGTCCTGATGAAGTGGGCAGACATGGAATGAAACTTGTTAATTGGAGGCAAAACACCTGGAGGCAAAACATCTGTTTTAATACCAATATTAAGCTGAGAGTCAGAGGCATTTTTCCATTTTGGTGGGCAAGAAGCAGGAATACACGGAGGAAGAAGAAATTGAGATATGACAAACTTGGAGGACTGAAAGCCTCAGCATTTACTATACCACCGACAGCAGAATATCTAGTTCCTACCAGAGTTCTCCTACAGTGGTCCTGATGAAGTGCCTAGATATGTCATAATGTGTCAATAGTGTGCAAAAAACACTTGTTTTAATACCAATTGAGATCTTTTTTTAAGATGGATTGCTAAAAGTCCCAGCAATTTCTGTACCATTTTAGGTCATCTAGAGCAATGCTGACAGTGGAGTATTCAGCACCTACCAAAGTTGGACAACATTTGTCCTGATGAAGTGGGTAGACATGGAATGAAACTTGTTAATTGGAGGCAAAACACCTGGAGGCAAAACTCCTGTGTTAATACCAATATTAAGCTATTAACCAACTGAATAGTATGGGAAACCTCTATGACACTTTGAGGGAGATTCTATAAATTTGGTGCACATAGAACCTGGTGCAGCTGTGCATAGTAACCAATCAGCTTCTAACTACAGCTTGTTCAATTAAACATTAACAAAAAAAAATCTAGAAGCTGACTGGTTACTATTCACAGCTGCACCCGACTTTGTGTGCACCCGTTTTAGTAAATATCCCTCCATGAGTTCAAAAGAAGACATCCAGTGGAAGCAGCTGCTTACTTTTGGACTGTCTCTTTCTAATTGCTACTCCGTACAGATCCCCGTGAACTAGAAACTAAATCCAACTGATCTTTCAGTGTGACTAAACTGATTGCATTCAATAAAAGTCCCAGAGTAGAGGCCCTCTGATTGATTAGAAGAGCTCTTGATCAATTTTTGACTCTGACACTTTAAATCGGACAGAGTGGAATTTTGATTCATATAAATATTGGCCTGTGTGCCCGAGAATGTTAATCATGGGTGATCATTGCGGCTTTGTAATTGCTTGTACCTAGATCAATAACAAATTTCTATGAGTAGGGACATCAACATTTTTTTTTCCCTCCTCCATTCTTTGGAACCCCTTTGGTACATGCCTCTGCTATATGGCATTTTGGGTGGATTGTACCCTTCCTAGCCAGAAATACACCAACACCGTATCACCACATGTGAAAAGATCCCAGATTGCCCCTTTAGCATTGAGTGCAGTCTGGCTTCTACAAAGGTCTGGGTGGAGATAGATTGTCTTGTACCTGGTGGAAATGGAGCTGAAGAGGGGGCTTCTCTTGCACCTCTTGTCCAACACCACTGGTAGTGGTGACAGGAGGTGTGTGGACACAGAGTGTAGGATGCAGTACCAGCTGTTAGTTTCAGAATACAGATTACCATGTGTAGCACTACTCTTGTAAGGGCAGATGTGTTGTGGGTACCCCTAAGCTCTCTCTCTCTCTCTGCACAGCCATGCAACAGGTGTTTCCCACACAGACTTGCATCCAAGAGACAGTGACCAGTCCATGGGCTTGGTTTTGTTGTTTTATTAGGGGAAAACAACTTGGATAGGGAAATAGGGATTATGGGATGCCCAGATGGCTTGAAATAGCAAAGGGGGGGGGGGGGCAACCTCCTTCCTATGTCCAAAGGCAGGACTTTTTTATTGAAAGCCATCAGTCGTTATGGATCAGTAGTAACATCCTTTTATTGGCAAGGAACTAGCATTCACGCCTCACTGCTGAATGTATCCTCCTGAGCCAACCACTAGTCCACCACTCTACCAGGGCCTCCAAACCTGGGATTGGCCTGACTCCCGTAAACACAGATTAGGTCTCCACCCCTTCCTACTTACTGACTTCTGGAAGGTTCTATGGTTCTCCCGAATCAGGAGGAGGGGATAGAGCCACAACCTGTTAAATCGTCCAGCTGACCTGCAATAGCCTGACCTCAATCACAGACTCACACAGTTACCAGGAGTCATTCACAATGATTTTACCTACACTGCACTATTCTAGTAGGCTCAGCGCTCCTTCAGTGTTACCTATAACGCTGCCACCTCCTCCTCACTCCCTCTCTTTGTAGGGGTCCCCCAAGGTTCTGTCCTTGGACCCCTTCTCTTCTCCATCTACACCTCCTCCCTTGGTCACTTGATAAACTCCCATGGCTTCAATTACCATCTCTATGCTGATGACACGCAAATCTGTCTACCCCTCACCTCACCTCTTCAGTTTCCACCCGCATCGCTAGCCTACTAAGCGACATATCGGCATGGATGTCACTCCACTTCCTCAAACTCAACCTTTCCAAAACTGAGCTCCTAGTAAAACCCCCAGCCCACGCCACCCCCACTGACTTCACCATAAATATCGCTAACACCATCCTCAGTCCATCCCCTCATGCCAGGGTACTAGGTGAAATCCTAGACTCCCATCTGTCCTTTCAGCCCAAGATTCCAATCGCTGACAAAATTATGTAGACTTCACCTCCACAACATCTCCAAGATACGGCCGTTCCTAATCCCAGAAACCACTAAGCAACTTATTCACTCCCTTGTTATATCACGCCTTGACTATTGTAACTCCCTCCTCATCGGCTTACCTCACCGCAGGCTATCCCCTCTTCAGTCTATCATGAATGCTGCTGCCAGACTCATCCACCTTACTAACCGTTCTGTATCTGCCACCCCTCTCTGCCAATCCCTCCACTGGCTCCCAGTTGCCCAACGGATAAAATTCAAAACTCTAACAATGACATATAAAGCCATCCACAACACTGTCCCAATTTACATAACCGATCTTATCTCTAAATAGCACCCAACCGCACACACCACTCCTAGAAAGACCTCTTACTCTCTAGCTCCCTAATCTCCTCCTCCCATGCTCGTCTCCAAGACTTCTCCAGGGCGTCACCCATCCTCTGGAACTCCCTACCCCACTCTGTCAGACTATCACCTACTCTACTTGCCTTTCGGCGATCACTGAAAACCTCTCTCTTCAGGGATGCCTATCCCACCCTCTGCTAATTCTGGAATCCTCTACTCTTCCAACCACTCCATCCACCACAGTGACTACCTACTGTACCATTCACCCCGCCCTCCTAGATTATAAGCTCCAAAGAGCAGGGCCCTCAAATCCCTCTTGTATTGAACTGTATTGTTACTGTATTGTCTCCCACTATAATGTAAAGCGCTGAGCAAACCGTTGGCGGTATATAAATCCTGTATAATAATAATAATACAAGTGGTTTACCAGATAGGGACCAGAGACCAGTACATGGTGACGCTTGATCAGCAGACAGGTGCGTAGCCAGGACATAAGCCAAAGGTCTTCAACAGCTGGGCAGCGAGGCACAGGAACGTAAGGAAGAAGCAGAGTCAGAGTATAGGCTGAGGTCACAACAGGTAGGCAGGAATCCAGAGACAAGTCAGAGGGGAAGTGGGGTTGCGCTTGGAAAGGCAAATATAGCAGGTCAGGGAGCAGGTAAAGCAACAAGGACATGAAGACCGTTTTCTGGGAGTGCTCTTTTGCTCAGGACCTGTTGAGGGCCCTGGAACCTGAACTCAAGGACTTTGTGCCACAGACAGCCATCACACACTTTGGGGTGTTGAACGGACTCTTCTGTGGAACTTTTACCCCGGAGGACATTGACAGCGCCTGGCGGGTGCTGTGTTGTTTTAAGGACGCTTTATGGTGCGCCAGGAAGCGCTTCATCCACCAGCGGGAGAGGATGTCCATTGAGGACTGCCGCAGACTGATCCTCAGTCTGCTCAGGGACTATAACTTGATGGACTTTAAGGAGGAAGAGGACGTCTGAAGATCTCCCCTTCCCCCTACTCCCCCTTGCGTGTCTTTGCCCCTTCAATAAAGCTTCGGGCCTGTGACCCCTTTTCCCCCCTTTCTCCCCCCCCACACACCCGATGCTTGTTGGAATTTGAACGTGTTTGAACTTGCATGATTCTGTATATCCCGTAAATGTCTCTTTTTATGCATGCTATGGTTTTTATGCGGTGGCGCCCATGGGGGTAACCTAGGGGGCCACAAACAGTCTTGGGGTAAGCGGCGTTATGCATGACGCGATGGTCTGGGGATTCGTCCGCCACGCTCACCACATCAGGCATCATACCGCTGAGTGAATGTATTTATTGTATGCCTGGAACTATATTGTAACGTGGTGTATTATGCGCTGCGTCGCAGTATAGGGTGAGATGTACCCCGATTACTGTACCGAGTATTGTGTTTTTTTATACTTCTGTAAATAAAGTATATTTTTCAATCAAAAAAAAAAACCAAGGAGATGAAGACCACTCAGCAGTCTGTTCATGTCACAGTCAAGCTTAAATAGGCCATTTGGCGCTAATGTCAGTACCAAGAGTGCACATTTACAAATGCACACCCTGCTTAGCATGCATGCTATTACATTTGCGAGTACATGTCCTACAGTAAGCCTTTGCTCAGAATTATGAGCATGCACATGAGCATGCAACAGTCTTCTTGTTCCGAAATGTGCTGGGTTTCTCTTACATAGATACACTCTCCACAAGCTCTCTATCTTAGATTGAGGACGGTAGCTTGGTAGCAGGTGAATGCCAGGGTCAAAGACATAGGATGAGCTAGGGTCATACACATTGAGGCAGAAGTGTGGTCAGGTAGCAGGCCAGGGTAAATACCAAAGAAGCAGGCATAGCAAGGCCCAGTAACAGGCTGAGGTCAGAACCAGGAAAGCAGGCAGAGAATAGTCAGAGGCAAGCCAAGGTCGGTATCCAAATCCGCAGAGCAAGGTCAGGAACTAGCCGGGTCAGCAACTGGGGATCAGTCAGCATAAGCAGGAACAAAGGTCACTGGGGAGCTGAAGAACATCCAGTGATTAGCACACACACCAGGGTTTCCTTTAAATAGGCAGCTTGGCGCCAATGAGCTAGACGTGTGCGCTGATGTGCGGTGGTGCACAGAGATGCGCCTACGTGTCACTGCATGCTGGATGATAGCCCAAGGTCGTTTGTGTGCTGATACATGTGCACGGGCATTAGCTGCATGGGAATGTGCTGTAGTCAGAGTCAGGGAAGACTGACCATTTGGGAACTTGGGCACTGCCCGAGAGCCGGGGGTCAGTAGGGGCCCCATGAGATGCCCCTGGTACCTTTTCATAGGCTTTTTTAGGTGTGGCTTGAGTGTGGGCGAGAATACAGGGGCCCCATGATCCCCTATTGCCCAGGGGTCCCATGAGTTGTCAGTCCACCCTTGGCTGTAGCATTTGCATTTAGCCCATCTAGTATTAGTTGTCTGAAAGGCTGGATGTCAAAAGTCTGACCAGCAAAAATGATATTACCCTTTGGCCGTCTATCTCATGCCTTCTTCTTATTGGCACTAGGGAACCTTATCTGACCAAGAAGAGAAGACAGTCACTTGTAGCTTCAGGATCTTGTTATTGAAGCCTGCAGATGGGTGTAAGAAGACAGGTGCCCTTTACAAGCTCTCTACCCGGGCACGTAGGAGTCCAACCTAGGGGCATTTGGACTGTTTATCTGATGTGTTGAGTGCGCTGGATCTGAAAGATAAAGAAGTCAGCAGTATCTACCGATGCCAAACTAGAGTGGAGCTCAGACAAGTAAGAGGACTGGCTGTTAAGCCCCAATAGACTTTTCAACCAAACCTATAGGTTATTGTATTGGTATTTTCAAATGCTAAAGAAAAGTAAAATTAGAAAAGTTTTTCAACACTTGGACACCGTCCCTGCTCAATATCCTAAAATCCACCCAGCTTAAAGAGCTTGTTGTTTAGATATTCTGCATCAGGGGTATCAAACTCAATTTCATCACGAGCCACATCAGCATCATGGTTGCTCTCAAAGAACCTGTTGTTTCTGTAAGACTAGATGTTCAATGCACCCCCCCCCCCCTTACATCAGAGGCCAAGAGCTCCCTTCAACATCAGAAGTCAAGAATCTCCCACCCTCCCTTTCATCAAAGTGCACCCAACTTACCTGGTGCTGCTCCCAGGAAAGAGCTAGGGGTGGAGCTGGGAAGCAGAAAGTGCAGGGTCTGGAGGAGGATGAGAGGAGGGGTGGAGTCAGCTGCCGGAGTCTGCTAAATGCTAAGACCAGGGGAGGCTAAGATGAGTGGGGAGGGGGGGAGGCTAAGATGAGTGGGGAGGGGGGGTGCTGTGGCTGCACAGAGAGGTGCAGGATCTGCAGCAGGAGTCCTCTTCTCTACTTCTGACTACTGAGGTGAG
Organism: Staurois parvus; assembly: GCF_062004578.1. Taxonomy (NCBI): domain Eukaryota; kingdom Metazoa; phylum Chordata; class Amphibia; order Anura; family Ranidae; genus Staurois; species Staurois parvus. The sequence continues at coordinate 1,264,621 of NW_028319042.1, forward strand.
GGGAAGGGGAAGAGGTGAGCCTCTCCGCAGCTGCATAGAGAAATGCAGGATCTGGCAGAGAACTTCTGTCCTCCTCTTTACTGCCAACTACTGAGTCAAGTTGGGGGCAGAAAAGAGGTGAATGCCGCAGCTGCAGGAGAGGTGTGAGGGCCACATGAAAAGGCCTGGCAGGCCGGATTCAGCCCATGGGCCTTGTGTTTGAAACATGTACTAGATGTTATAATACAGAAAATTTTAAAGTCTCTTTGGGCGCTTTAGAACTTTTCTGAGTAAAGTAGATCTCTTTTTTTCTTTATATATTGTGATATGGGGGTTCGTAGCTCAAAGGTAGATGCTTTTTTTGAGTTCACGCCAGACAGGAACTAAACTTCAGGACCTGTTAGCCCACTTTTATTAAACAGTAACTGAACACAAGGTTTCCCACGCAGGGGGTTTCAACTTCACTCAAAATAATACACAGTGAAAATGCTGAGCCACCTGGCTCTCTGGTTAGCAGTACCTCTGATTGGCTTGGTCTCCCAGACCACTGGCTATTTAGGCTCACTCAGCCTAGGTGACAGCTCCTTGCTGTTCAGGCCCCACATGGCCTCTTGACAGAGTTTTCTCTGTACCTCAGCTTGCTTTCTCCAGAGACTCATGGATTCCCTCTAGCCCCTTGGACTCACTGGCCTCTGCAGCTTCCTCAGCCTCCCAGACCTTCTCTTGGTCTCCCAGACTCTCGTAAATGGCCAGACTTTCCCGGCCCTTGGGTCCAGAATCCCCCTCACAAGGGTTGTAGTCTCCACCAGGAGCTTCCATCTCTCCTGATAGGGCTCGGTCTTCAGGCTTATAGCAATATCAACTGCTATTCCACCTCCACCACTTTTGAGCTATGCTCAGATCTGCCTTATAACGAATGTGTGCACCTGGACACACACACACCCTGCCGAACTTCTGAAAAACCTGGACACAAGAGTGAAGACTCCGTCCCACCTAATACTCTTTGGAGCCTTCAAGCTTATAACCCGATCCAGACTTGCCAAATCCAGGGAAAGCTTAAAACATAACTTTCTCTGCTCATGAAACATTTGCTGGAGCCTCTCAAACTGACTGTTTGAGAGTCCTGTGTCCTTCTCAAACCCATTTCCACAGTGACAGAGCCTCGCACTGTCACAATATACTTGGATCACCATATGAGGTCAACTTTAATTGCATACTTATGATCCACTCATAGATGTTAAGGCAGAAGGCGATTGTTTGTTTGAGGGTATGAAAGAAGGGGATATTGATGACCTATGTAAGAAAGGGTTGCAATTCAATGGACTTTATAGGCACTTAGATATCAGAAAATATTGTCAAATCTTAATTCTCCTTATTATATAAATCACATGGTTACAACAAAACAAGGACAATAATTTCTAAAAAATTACTAATATGTACCACAATTACAAAATAGAAAAAAATGGCACCTCCATATTTATATAATTTTAAATCATACCGCACCTAACTGACTGTGTGAACTGTAGGGTATCGAAATAGATCACCTTAAACTCCCTGGAGGTATTCCCGAATGTAGCTCGGGGTAAAGTTTCAGCACCAGAAGCGGTAACCCCGAGCTACACTTTGGAATACCCTGCAGTGCTGCTCCGGGATCTCTTCTTCACTTACCTTGTCCTTCGCTCCCGCGATGTCCCCCCTGCAGTGTCTCCTGCAATGTCCTCTGGCAAAAAAAAGCACTGACACTGTACTAATGGCACTGGAGAGGAAGGGGTTAACATGAGGGGTGATCAAAGGGTTAACTGTGTGCTGGGTGTGTTTTAGTAGGGGGCGGTGTCTGTGTGCTTCCCTGTAAGCACACTGCTCTGGATGACTGTGCTCTGCACAGCCATCCAAAACAGTGTGCCCGAGCTGGAAGGGAGGAGAAGTGTTCATAAACAAAACAGTTCTCCTCCCCGTTGGAGATCCTTGGTAATCACGGGGCGCCGGCGAGTAATCACCAGCTGGGACCCAGTAATTGACATCCGAGGCCGCAAATGACGGTACAGGTAGGATGCACGTGCATCTCACACGTGCTCCCTACCTGGATATACAAAATCACGTATATATATACGTGATTTTGCGCACCTGTGCCACCCTGTAGTAGCATATCTGCTATAGGGCGGTTGGGAAGCGGTTCAAAGGTTTTTTTTTCTTTGATTAATTTTGATTATTGATTTGATTAAATTTGATCATTTTTTTTGTCTGTGTCAACTGACAGTGGTGAGTAATCACATGCCGGGACCTGTGATTGACAGCCGCGAATGGCGGCGCACGCGCACCTCACATGTGCCCCCTACCTGGACATGCAAAATCACACACATATATATATATATATATATATATATATATACATATATGTGTGATTTTTGCACACCTATGCCACCGTGTAGCAGTATATATGTCGGGAAGCTGTTAAAAGGTTTTTTTCTTTAATTAATTTTTTTAGTCTGAGTCTCCACTGACAGTATTTTGTTCTAAAAAAAAAGTCTCACTTCCCCATATCAGAAAATTCACAAGATAGAAGACGACTTAGGTAATATAAAGATCTGGTCTATTATAATAATATATAATATTCCAGAAAACGCGTGAGGAAAAGATGTGAGCGGGGACGCTGCTCTCAGGTGCTTGAGTCGCACCCCGCTGCATTGCTCTCTTTTCACAATGGTGGTTTAGATATAGAACAGACACGCAATCTGCTCCTTCTCTGCTTCAATCAGCACTTTCCCCAGAGACACCAATCCCCAGTGACACCAATACAGTGATCAGTGCTAAAAAAAAACACTGACACTGTACTAATGGCACTGGCTAGGAAGGGGTTAACATGAGGGGTGATCAAAGGGTTAACTGTGTGCTGGGTGTGTTTTACTAGGGGGCGGTGTCTGTGTGCTTCACTGTAAGCACACTGCTCTGGATGGCTGTGCTGTGCACAGCTATCCAAAACAGTGTGCCCGAGCTGGCAGGGAGGAGAACTGTTAGTAAACAAAACAGTTCTCCTCCCCGTCGGAGGTCCTCGGTAATCACCGGGCGCCGGCGAGAGGGGCGTATTTACCACAAGGCACTTGCCTAGGGCGGCATTTTTCAGAGGGGCAGCACCTCCCCCCAGAAGAAGAGATGAAAGAAGGGACATGTGCTCCATAGGGCTGCCTAATGGTGTATGCAGAGCCTGACTCTCATTCCCGGGGATGTCCGGAGATGTAGATGAGTGTCTTTCTCTCTATCGCCGGGGATGGGGGGTAGTGGAAGGCTCTCCCTGGTGGGCGGTAGGGGTGGTGTTGGTCAATGGCAAGCTTTCTCCATGAGGGGGGCAAGGGGGGGGGGGGCGGTTGGTGTTGGTCGGTGTCCATTGGGGCGGACGATTTTAGTGTTGCCTAGGGCAGCACAAAACCTAAATGCACCAATGCCAGTGAGTAATCACCGGCCGGGACCCAGTAATTGACGACGCGGGTAGGGCGCGCATGCGCCTCACACGTGCCCTCTACCTGGACATACAAAATTACATATATATATATATATATATATATATATATATATATATATACGTGATTTTGCGCATCTGTGCCGCCCTGTACGATCAAATTTAATCAAATCAATCTATCTGCTATAGGGCGGCCAGGAAGCCATTCAAAGGTTTTTTTTCTTTGATTAATTTTGGTTATTGATTTGATTACATTTGATCATTTTTTTGTCTGGGTCTCCACTGACAGTATTTTGTTCTAAAAAAAAGTCTCACTTCCCCATATCAGAAAATTCAGAAGACAGAAGGCGACTTAGCCTCATAGGTAATAAAAAGATCTGGTCTATTATAATAATATATAATATTCCAAAAAACGCATGCCGAAAGATGTGAGCGGGGACGCTGCTCTCAGCTGCTTGAGTCGCACCCCGCTGCGTTGCGCTCGTTCCACAATGGCGGCTCAGATATAGAACAGGTACGCAATCTGCACCTTCTCTGCCTCAATCAGCACTTTCCTAAGGTTCACCTTTAAATTAGCAAAGAAACTTCGAAACTGAGCAACTTCTATGCAGCGAAGTTAGTTTTTTGCGCGGTGCCGGAGCTCTCCGTTGGGCATCCTGGGTGTCTCATACTGTGTTTGTCACGTCCAGTCTTTTTTTTTGTGAAACATATCTGTGATTTAAAATGGAAAGATTAAAACAAAGTCGCCTCATTTCTGTCTCGCCGAGTGTAACATTCACACCCCAAATGAGTGTGAAGCATGCTGCGTTTTCTATGTGCAGGGAAAGTAGGTCAGAACAGACGCTATTACCACCTTGTGCTTTTGCTGCACTACAAATTTTTCGGAGAAAAATGAGGTCACGGGCTGAGGGCGGGGGGATGGGAGGGTGGATTGGTTTGCCAGCTGCCAGGTAGGATGTTTGCCATGAGCATTGCCTACGTATTTGCGGGGTTTTGGTACTTTGGACATTTTATAAAATGCTAAAAATCATTCCCCCTTCCCTCGGGCCTATTTGCCTTTTGCTGGCGCCGGCAGGTGCGTCCTTCTAAAATAAAAAAAAAACAGTACAGCTGATAATTTGGCGGCATTTTATAGTACTATCCCCCATTGTCCTTAATGTATTATTATTTCAGGTACTTATATAGCGCTGTCCATTTACACAGTGCTTTACATATATATTTTATGGACAGCACAGTGGCTAAGTGGTTAGCACTTCCACCTGGCAGTACCCAGGTCATTGGTTTGAATCCCAACCATGGCACCACCTGCCTGGAGTTAGCATGTTCTCTCTGTGCCTGCGTGGGTTTCCTCCGGGTACTCCGGTTTCCTCCCACACTCCAAAAGACATGCTGGTAGGTTGACTGGCTCCTGTCTAAATTGTCCCTAGTATGTGTATGTATGATTGTGAGTTAGGGACCTTAGATTGTACGCCCCTTGAGGGTTAGGGACCTTAGATTGTATGCCCCTTGAGGGTTAGGGACCTTAGATTATACGCCCCTTGAGGGTTAGGGACCTTAGATTGTACGCCCCTTGAGGGTTAGGGACCCTCGATTATACGCCCCTTGAGGGTTAGGGACCTTAAATTGAACGCCCCTTGAGGGGTAGGGACCTTAGACTGTACGCCCCTTGAGGGTTAGGGACCTTAGATTGTACGCCCCTAGAGGGTTAGGGACCTTAGAGTGTACGCCCCTTGAGGGTTAGGGACCTTAGATTGTACGCCCCTTGAGGGTTAGGGACCTTAGATTGTGCGCCCCTTGAGGGTTAGGGACTGCTGTGAATGTAAAATATATATCTAAAGCGCTGCATAAATTGATGGCGCTATATAAGTGACTGTAATAAATAAATATATTATACATCCACATAAGTCCCTAACCCTCAAGGGGTGCACAATCTAAGGTCCCTAACCCTCAAGGGGCGTACAATCTAAGGTCCCTAACCCTCAAGGGGCGTACAATCTAAGGTCCCTAACCCTCAAGGGGCGTACAATCTAAGGTCCCTAACCCTCAAGGGGCGTACAATCTAAGGTCCCTAACCCTCAAGGGGCGTACAATCTAAGGTCCCTAACCCTCAAGGGGCGAACAATCTAAGGTCCCTAACCCTCAAGGGGCGTACAATCTAAGGTCCCTTACCCTCAAGGGGCGTACAATCTAAGGTCCATAACCCCCAAGGGGCGTACAATCTAAGGTCCCTAACCCTCAAGGGGCGTACACTCTAAGGTCCCTAACCCTCAAGGGGCGTACAATCTAAGGTCCCTAACTCACATTCATACATACACATACTAGGGCCAATTTAGACAGGAGGAAATTCACCTCCCAGCATGTCTTTGAAGTGTGGGAGGAAACCGGAGTACCCAGAGGAAACCCACGCAGGCACATAGAGAACATGCAAACTACAAGCAGGTGGTGCTGTGGTTGGGAATCAAACCAATGGCTCTAGTACTACCAGGTGGAAGTGCTAACCATTTAGCCACTGTGCTGCCCAATTTGGACCCAAAACCTGTCTTTTTTTTCCTCCACAGATGTCCATCTTTTGCAGTGATGCTTACAGGTGACGAGCCAAAATGATGTAAACTCATCTAATAGACCCCACCTCCATCAAAAAACTGTACCTCCACCTACACCAGATCATCCCCTGCAGCTATTAGCACCTCCCCTCCCTTTAGATTGTAAGCTCCATGAGCAAGGCAAACCTATTCCTTCTATATTAGCCTCTTTGTGCCGGCGCCTCCCGGCCCTTTAAAAACTTCAGAAGTCTGGAGGCAGGGCGGGGTTATGTGACCACCGTGATTCGCTGTCACAGTGGTCATATGATCGGAAAAGGTCCCGATCACAAGGGGAGACCAGGACCTTTCCGTGAGTCACGGACACATGTGCTGGGAGCGCGCAGGGCGCTCGCTCTCAGCACATGTGTATTCTCTAATTGCACGCAAATATGCGGCCACTCGGCATCAAGGCCCAGACACCGGGAGGCCGCATATTTGTGTGCGCTCGGTGTCTAGGGGTTAAACTGTATTGTAATTGTACTGTCCCCCATTGTAAAGTGCTGAGCAAACTGTTGGCACTTGAAAAAACATGTTTTTTATTATTATTATTAATCATAATAATAACAATAAATAATAATAATAATAACAACAATAAATAATAATAATAATTCCTCTCACTGACAGTATTGGTGGGGCACCATTCCTCCCACTGACAGTATTGGTGGGGCACCATTCCTCCCACTGACAGTATTGGCGGAGCACCATTCCTCCCACTGACAGTATTGGTGGGGCACCATTCCTCCCACTGACAGTATTGGTGGGGTACCATTCCTCCCACTGACAGTACTGGTGGAGCACCATTCCTCCCACTGACAGTATTGGTGGAGCACCATTCCTCCCACTGACAGTATTGCACTATTCCTCCCACTGACAGTATTGGTGGGGCACCATTCCTCCCACTGACAATATTGGTGGGGCATCATTCCTCCCACTGACAGTATTGGTGGGGCACCATTCCTCCCACTGACAGTATTGGTGGGGCACCATTCCTCCCACTGACAGTATTGGTGGGGCATCATTCCTCCCACTGACAGTATTGGTGGGGCACCATTCCTCCCACTGACAGTATTGGTAGGGTACCATTCCTCCCACTGACAGTATTGGTGGGGCACCATTCCTCCCACTGACAGTATTGGTGGGGCACCATTCCTCCCACTGACAGTATTGGTAGGGTACCATTCCTCCCACTGACAGTATTGGTGGAGCACCATTCCTCCCACTGACAGTATTGGTGGGGCACCATTCCTCCCACTGACAGTATTGGTGGGGCATCATTCCTCCCACTGACAGTATTGGTGGGGCACCATTCCTCCCACTGACAGTATTGGTGGGGCACCATTCCTCCCACTGACAGTATTGGTGGGGTATCATTCCTCCCACTGACAGTATTGGTGGGGCACCATTCCTCCCACTGACAGTATTGGTGGGGCACCATTCCTCCCACTGACAGTATTGGTGGGGCACCATTCCTCCCACTGACAGTATTGGTAGGGTACCATTCCTCCCACTGACAGTATTGGTGGGGCACCATTCCTCCCACTGACAGTATTGGTGGGGCACCATTCCTCCCACTGACAGTATTGGTAGGGTACCATTCCTCCCACTGACAGTATTGGTGGAGCACCATTCCTCCCACTGACAGTATTGGTGGGGCACCATTCCTCCCACTGACAGTATTGGTGGAGCACTATTCCTCCCACTGACAGTATTTAGTGGGGCTCCATTCCTCCCACTGACAGTATTGGTAGGGTACCATTCCTCCCACTGACAGTATTGGTGGGGCACCATTTCTCCCACTGACAGTATTGGTGGGGCACCATTCCTCCCACTGACAGTATTGGTGGGGCACCATTCCTCCCACTGACAGTATTGGTAGGGTACCATTCCTCCCACTGACAGTATTGGTGGGGCACCATTCCTCCCACTGACAGTATTGGTGGGGCACCATTCCTCCCACTGACAGTATTGGTAGGGTACCATTCCTCCCACTGACAGTATTGGTGGGGCACCATTCCTCCCACTGACAGTATTGGTGGAGCACCATTCCTCCCACTGACAGTATTGGTGGAGCACTATTCCTCCCACTGACAGTATTGGTAGGGTACCATTCCTCCCACTGACAGTATTGGTGGGGCACCATTCCTCCCACTAACAGTATTGGTGGGGCACCATTCCTCCCACTGACAGTATTGGTAGGGTACCATTCCTCCCACTGACAGTATTGGTGGAGCACCATTCCTCCCACTGACAGTATTGGTGGGGCACCATTCCTCCCACTGACAGTATTAGTGGGGCACCATTCCTCCCACTGACAGTATTGGTAGGGTACCATTCCTCCCACTGACAGTATTGGTGGAGCACTATTCCTCCCACTGACAGTATTGGTAGGGTACCATTCCTCCCACTGACAGTATTGGTGGAGCACCATTCCTCCCACTGACAGTATTGGTGGGGCACCATTCCTCCAACTGACAGTATTGGTGGGGCACCATTCCTCCCACTGACATTATTGGTGGAGCACTATTCCTCCCACTGACAGTATTGGTAGGGTACCATTCCTCCCACTGACAGTATTGGTGGGGCACCATTCCTCCCACTGACAGTATTGGTGGGGCACCATTCCTCCCACTGACAGTATTGGTAGGGTACCATTCCTCCCACTGACAGTATTGGTGGAGCACCATTCCTCCCACTGACAGTATTGGTGGGGCACCATTCCTCCCACTGACAGTATTAGTGGGGCACCATTCCTCCCACTGACAGTATTGGTAGGGTACCATTCCTCCCACTGACAGTATTGGTGGAGCACTATTCCTCCCACTGACAGTATTTAGTGGGGCACCATTCCTCCCACTGACAGTATTGGTAGGGTACCATTCCTCCCACTGACAGTATTGGTGGAGCACCATTCCTCCCACTGACAGTATTGGTGGGGCACCATTCCTCCAACTGACAGTATTGGTGGGGCACCATTCCTCCCACTGACATTATTGGTGGAGCACTATTCCTCCCACTGACAGTATTGGTGGGGCACCATTCCTCCCACTGACAGTATTGGTGGAGCACTATTCCTCCCACTGACAGTATTGGTGGGGCACTATTCCTCCCACTAACAGTATCAAAGGGGCACTATTCCTCGCATTTAAACCAATGATAGGGTTTATGTCCAATGATACCGGCACATTTTCTACTCCCACTGGTCACAGTCCGGCCCCCTTAAAGTCTTAAGAACTAAGCCCTTTGCTTAGAAAGTTTGGAGACCCCTGGTCTAGTTATAATGGATGGTGACAGAGTAGGGACAAATTTGACTCCACCCACTTTTTGTTGAATAACGTTTATATCAGGATTATTTTTGATGACTGTGCCAATCTTTGAGACAGTTGCAAATTTTTAACAAATTTAGGTTACATTTTAGATCTACGTCAAATTAGTGCCTGGGCCATTTTATTACATTCAATATATTTACTAACATAAAGGCGAAGTAATGATATTGGCTATGGCCCAACTGTTCGCTCACATTTTCTGACCTGTTCCATAAATGGGATTTGTCTATTGTTTTGCTGTTGATAGCACAATTATTATTGAAACAAGCAAAGTTATTTTTAAACAAATTAGTCTGGTTTTTGTTGGATCGCCATTTCTACCTGATTATTGTAATTGTGGATCTACTGTATGAAAATGTAACCATCGCCTATGTATGGAGGATGAAAAATATGTGAAAATGTGACTCTTGAATGGAGCTGCAAAAAAAAGAAAAAGATGTACCTTTTGTATTACCCTTGGGCTACACAGCAATTTGTAGTAGCTTAACCTCCCTAGCGGTCTGATAATAAAAAATAATAATATAATAATAATAATAAATTTAATTCAATAATATAATCAAACCAAAAACACTGAAATCTGAAATATAGCGCCAAGTTCGCACATCGCTGAGCTCAGTCGCAGAATCATTTTCAGTGTCTGATGATGAATTTCCCCCACGAATCATTATCACTCAATTCTGCAAGTGGTTCTGATTTACTATCGCTGTTCTCTAGCCGGTCTAAAACCGCTTTTGACCTAAAGGGACGCTTTTTGGACGCCATGGAAGTTTCTCAGTTTCCAGGCAGAAAGAACAGTAACAATGCAGGCAGGGCGCCGGACAAAGCACTCGGGACAAAATGTATGTGAAATGGTTGGATACAGGAATTAGAGATGAGCGAATCGAAGTATCCGAAGTGGAATTCGAGTCGAATATCGGAAAAATTTCGATTCGTGCCGAATCCGAAAAATAGCCTAATTCGGACGCGCGAATCGAAATTTTTCAGAAAATGGCGGCTGACATGTGCGGCGACGGAGCGGGGATGTCTGGGAAGGCGCGCAGACAAGGCGCGCTGACCCATAATGCATTCCTCAACTACATGTGATCGCATCAGCCTATCAGCAGCCAGCCAGCCAGCACTGTGTAATGGTCGAGCTATAAATAGCGGCCATTTTGGAATTCTTCATTTGCCTGCAGTTATTGAACAGAGGCAGACCGCTCTGTACTAGGGACAGGGACAGAGTTAGGGCCACAGAAACGATAATTGGGGACAGAGAAAAGTTACTTAGGGACAGAGAACCATTACTCAGGGACACAGACTTGTTAATGAGGGCCACAGAATCGTTATTTAGGGACAAAGAAACGCTAGTTAGGGCCACAGAATTCATAATCAGGGACAGACAGAATTGTTACTCAGTGCCAGAGAATTGTTACTTAGGGCCACAGAAACGTTATTAGGGCCACAGAATTGTTACTCAGGGACAGACAGAATTGTTACTGAGTGCCAGAGAATTGTTACTCAGGGACAGACAGAATTGTTACTGAGTGCCAGAGAATTGTTACTTAGGGCCACAGAAACTTTAATTAGGGCCACAGAATTTTTACTCAGGGACAGACAGAATTGTTACTGAGTGCCAGAGAATTGTTACTCAGGGACAGACAGAATTGTTACTGAGTGCCAGAGAATTGTTACTCAGGGCCACAGAAACTTTACTTAGGGCCACAGAATTTTTACTCAGGGACAGACAGAATTGTTACTGAGTGCCAGAGAATTGTTACTCAGGGACAGACAGAATTGTTACTGAGTGCCAGAGAATTGTTACTTAGGGCCACAGAAACTTTACTTAGGGCCACAGAATTGTTACTCGCACAGACACAGAATTGTTACTCGCACAGACACAGAATTGTTACTGAAGGCCACAGAACTGTTACTTAGGGCCACAGAATTGTTACTCGCACAGACACAGAATTGTTACTCGCACAGACACAGAACTGTTACTGAGGGCCACAGAACTGTTACTTAGGGACAAAGAAACGCTAGTTAGGGCCACAGAATTCATACTCAGGGACAGACAGAATTGTTACGGAGTGCCAGAGAATTGTTACTCAGGGACAGACAGAATTGTTACGGAGTGCCAGAGAATTGTTACTCAGGGACAGACAGAATTGTTACTGAGTGCCAGAGAATTGTTACTTAGGGCCACAGAAACTTTAATTAGGGCCACAGAATTTTTACTCAGGGACAGACAGAATTGTTACTGAGTGCCAGAGAATTGTTACTCAGGGACAGACAGAATTGTTACCGAGTGCCAGAGAATTGTTACTCAGGGACAGACAGAATTGTTACTGAGTGCCAGAGAATTGTTACTTAGGGCCACAGAAACTTTAATTAGGGCCACAGAATTTTTACTCAGGGACAGACAGAATTGTTACTGAGTGCCAGAGAATTGTTACTCAGGGACAGACAGAATTGTTACCGAGTGCCAGAGAATTGTTACTCAGGGACAGACAGAATTGTTACTGAGTGCCAGAGAATTGTTACTTAGGGCCACAGAAACTTTAATTAGGGCCACAGAATTTTTACTCAGGGACAGACAGAATTGTTACTGAGTGCCAGAGAATTGTTACTCAGGGACAGACAGAATTGTTACTGAGTGCCAGAGAATTGTTACTTAGGGCCACAGAAACTTTAATTAGGGCCACAGAATTTTTACTCATGGACAGACAGAATTGTTACTGAGTGCCAGAGAATTGTTACTCAGGGACAGACAGAATTGTTACCGAGTGCCAGAGAATTGTTACTCAGGGACAGACAGAATTGTTACTGAGTGCCAGAGAATTGTTACTTAGGGCCACAGAAACTTTAATTAGGGCCACAGAATTTTTACTCAGGGACAGACAGAATTGTTACTGAGTGCCAGAGAATTGTTACTCAGGGACAGACAAAATTGTTACGGAGTGCCAGAGAATTGTTACTCAGGGCCACAGAAACTTTACTTATGGCCACAGAATTTTTACTCAGGGACAGACAGAATTGTTACTGAGTGCCAGAGAATTGTTACTCAGGGACAGACAGAATTGTTACTGAGTGCCAGAGAATTGTTACTCAGGGACAGACAGAATTGTTACTGAGTGCCAGATAATTGTTACTCAGGGCCCCAGAAACTTTACTTAGGGCCACAGAATTTTTACTCAGGGACAGACAGAATTGTTACTGAGTGCCAGAGAATTGTTACTCAGGGACAGACAGAATTGTTACTGAGTGCCAGAGAATTGTTACTTAGGGCCACAGAAACTTTAATTAGGGCCACAGAATTGTTACTCAGGGACAGACAGAATTGTTACGGAGTGCCAGAGAATTGTTACTCAGGGACAGACAGAATTGTTACTGAGTGCCAGAGAATTGTTACTTAGGGCCACAGAAACTTTAATTAGGGCCACAGAATTTTTACTCAGGGACAGACAGAATTGTTACTGAGTGCCAGAGAATTGTTACTCAGGGACAGACAGAATTGTTACCGAGTGCCAGAGAATTGTTACTCAGGGACAGACAGAATTGTTACTGAGTGCCAGAGAATTGTTACTTAGGGCCACAGAAACTTTAATTAGGGCCACAGAATTTTTACTCAGGGACAGACAGAATTGTTACTGAGTGCCAGAGAATTGTTACTCAGGGACAGACAGAATTGTTACGGAGTGCCAGAGAATTGTTACTCAGGGCCACAGAAACTTTACTTAGGGCCACAGAATTTTTACTCAGGGACAGACAGAATTGTTACTGAGTGCCAGAGAATTGTTACTCAGGGACAGACAGAATTGTTACGGAGTGCCAGAGAATTGTTACTCAGGGACAGACAGAATTGTTACTGAGTGCCAGAGAATTGTTACTTAGGGCCACAGAAACTTTAATTAGGGCCACAGAATTTTTACTCAGGGACAGACAGAATTGTTACTGAGTGCCAGAGAATTGTTACTCAGGGACAGACAGAATTGTTACCGAGTGCCAGAGAATTGTTACTCAGGGACAGACAGAATTGTTACTGAGTGCCAGAGAATTGTTACTTAGGGCCACAGAAACTTTAATTAGGGCCACAGAATTTTTACTCAGGGACAGACAGAATTGTTACTGAGTGCCAGAGAATTGTTACTCAGGGACAGACAGAATTGTTACGGAGTGCCAGAGAATTGTTACTCAGGGCCACAGAAACTTTACTTAGGGCCAGAGAATTTTTACTCAGGGACAGACAGAATTGTTACTGAGTGCCAGAGAATTGTTACTCAGGGACAGACAGAATTGTTACGGAGTGCCAGATAATTGTTACTCAGGGCCCCAGAAACTTTACTTAGGGCCACAGAATTTTTACTCAGGGACAGACAGAATTGTTACTGAGTGCCAGAGAATTGTTACTCAGGGACAGACAGAATTGTTACTGAGTGCCAGAGAATTGTTACTTAGGGCCACAGAAACTTTACTTAGGGCCACAGAATTGTTACTCGCACAGACACAGAATTGTTACTCGCACAGACACAGAATTGTTACTGAGGGCCACAGAACTGTTACTTGGGGCCACAGAAACGTTAATCAGGGACACAGAATTGTTACTGAGGGCCACAGAACTGTTACTTAGGGCCACAGAATTGTTACTCGCACAGACACAGAATTGTTACTCAGGGACACAGAATTGTTACTCAGGGACACATAATCGTTTAATTAAAGAGTATGTCAGACAACATGCAGAGGAGTGGCAGAGGAGGCAATGTTTTAGGAGCGAGCAGACGTGGCAGCAGAGGAAGGGGTCGAGGCAGCACTATTCGCAGCCAGAGGCCAGTGCTCCCGGTGTCATCCAGCGGTCGTGTCTCCACCGACAACCCTGCCGTCGTCGATTGGTTGGCTCGGTCGTCTTCCTCTTCCCAGGTCACCTCTGACACCTACAGCCAACGGTCGGTGGGTACGTCAGACACAACCGTTAGTTGGCATGGCCCGGGACCAAGCCCACTGAAATCACGTGTCCTCTACCTGCCCCTGTCCTTTGGTGTTCCCTCACCAAGCGAAGTATCGCATGCTGTGGGCTCAGCCCCACTGTACAGTGAGGAAGAGCTAACAGAGGGCGGTCAGGAACGGGGGGAGACATCCGCCTTTTCAGCAGCCAGGCGAAGAAGTAGTGGCGAGGAGAGTGGCTCGGTAGCCGGTCTAGAGACAGGTCTGTCTCCTGACCCAGACGCAGCCGAGGGGGCTAGTAGTGAGGCGGAGACCCTACTTGATGATGAGGAGGTTGATCGCACTTGGCAGCCTCGTCGTCATCAGGCAATTTCTTCCGCATCATCAGGAGAAGAGGGTGGCAGCTTGGCAGCGAGCAAAACAGTCGGTGGGTTGCCCAGGAGACAGCAGCAGGGTCGCAGCAGTGTCAGTGGAGCCAAACGTCCACGGAGTAGAGCACCAGCTCCACTGCAGCCTACCACCACGGCCAGTAGTGGTGCCGGTGTGCACGGAGGAAGCAGCAGTCAGCCAGTGAGGAGTATCGGGGGCAAAGTTTCCTACTCGGCGGTGTGGCAATTTTTCGTCAAGCCGCCCGAGGAAGTAAACGTAGCCGTATGTCGACTATGTGGCCAGAAAGTCAAGCGTGGCCAGGGGGCCCATGTTGGGACTACAGCGTTGCGGCAGCATATGCAGCGTCGCCATTTGGTGGCCTGGGAAAACCGTGATAAAGATACGGCGGTTCTGCCCGCCCCAGCCCCCGCTCCATCACCCGCTCCGTTACTTGCTCCGTCACCCGACGTCAATCGCCCTCCATCAGCCAGTCAAGGCTCCAACACCTCTGCTGAGGGGAGTTGTCGCTCGTTGGCATCTTCCGCTCGTTCAGATGCTCCTTCTCCTGCTACTCCTCTTCACGGATTCCGTCAGCAGTCTTTCTTGGAATCCGTTTCCAAGAGACAACAGTTTGCGAGCACGCACCCGACGGTGCAAAAGCTGAATGTCCTCCTGTCCAAGTTGCTGGTGCTGCAGTCCCTCCCTTTCCAAGTGGTGGACTCAGCACCTTTCAGAGAAATGATGGCTTGTGCCGCGCCGCGGTGGAGAGTGCCAAGCCGTCATTTCTTCGCCAAAAAGGCAGTGCCAGCCCTGCATTCACATGTAGAAGACATGGTGGGCCAGTCTTTGAGCATGTCGGTCTCTGCCAAAGTGCACGGCAGCGCCGACGTGTGGAGCTGTAACTACGGTCAGGGACAGTACATGTCATTTACGGCCCACTGGGTGAACGTGGTGCCGTCACAGCCGCACCAGCAACTTGGACAGGTCACGCCGCTTTTGCCTCCACGTTTGCACGTCCTTGGTCCGGCAAAGATGTCCGCCTCTACCACCTCTTCTTCCGCCGTGTCCTCAGCCGCCACCCCCGTGCCAAGTCCCATTACCCGACCGGCATATCACATGTGCAGGGCGCAACGGTGTCACGCTGTTCTGCACCTGGTATGCCTTGGCGAACGTAGTCACACAGGGGAGGAACTTCTGAGTGTAATGAACAGAGAAATCGACAGATGGCTGTCTCCGCGCAAACTGAAAATCGGAACCATGTTGACCGACAACGGAAAGAACATGGTGTCTGCTCTGCGTCAAGGAAGGTTGTGCCATGCGCCATGCATGGCTCACGTGTTCAATCTGGTTGTCAAGCGGTTCTTAAAATCCACCATCCCACTGCAAGACATCCTTAAAATGTCACGTAAACTTTGCATGCATTTCAGCCATTCCTACACCGCAAAGCACACCCTCCTTGAGCTGCAGCGGCAGAACGGAATTCCACAGCATCGCCTGATCTGCGACGTTGCAACAAGGTGGAATTCAACCCTACACATGTTAGACCGCCTTTACGAACAGCGAAAGGCCATCACCGATTTCCTGATGTTAAAAGCGGATAAAGGTACTCCCCTGTGTAACTTCGATGTCAGCCATTGGCAGCTCATGCGTGACACCTGCCGCTTGCTCAGGCCCTTTGAGGAGGCCACGCTATTCGTGAGTCGGCAGGACTATGGGATGAACGACATCATTCCTCTGTTGCACGTCCTTGAACAAATGCTGTTAACAATGGCTGGTCAGGGTGCGGTAGACGTGGCGCACAGATCTCAACGCCACATGACCCCTGTGGGGGCAGGACAGGAAGAAGAGGAGGAGGTAGAGGAGGACATTTGTGCTCAGGAATTATTGAGTGAAATGGGTGGTTTTTCCACTCAGCGGACAGGAGTGGAGGAGCAGGAGCATCTGGTAGAGGAGGAGGAGGAGGAGACAGAGGACCCAGACGCACCGTGGCAGTATGCTGTGGAGATGGAGGCAGGGAGTCCCTCGCATTCCTTGGCACAAATGGCCCATAGCATGCTCGGTTGCTTGCGTAGCGACAGCCGAATAATAACCATCAGACAGAGGGATGACTTTTGGCTGTCCACCTTGTTGGACCCTCGCTACCGTTCCAAAATGGTGGCCTTTTTCACACCTGCTGAGAGGGAGGCCAAAATAACGTACTATAAAAACCACCTATGTAGTCAGTTGGTCTCTGCCTTTGTGCGCCAACGTCCATCCTCAGACACTGTGGGCCCTGTGCGCTCGCGTTCCGCTGCCATGGCAGCAGGGGAGGGGTGGGGTGGTAGGAGCAGTGGCAGCTCCACCAGCAGCAGCTGCCTCAGTCTGCAGTCGATGATGAGTAGCTTTCTTCACCAGCGCAGTGAGGAAACTACTAACCAGCCGCAGCAGCAGCAGCAGCATCAGGTGGACCTGGAGCAGGACCTCAAACAACAGGCTTGGGCCTACTTGGACAGCACCCTGCCAACCGAGGTAGACAATCCCCTTGACTACTGGGCAACGAAACTTGACCTTTGGCCCCAACTAGCTGAATTTGCCCTTGAAAGGCTGTCATGCCCAGCCAGTAGCGTGGCATCGGAGCGCGTGTTTAGTGCGGCAGGAGGTATTGTAACTCCGCGGAGGACACGACTGTCCACCCAAAGTGTGGAGAGACTCACGTTTGTGAAAATGAATCAGGCGTGGATTAGTCTGGATTTCAAACCACCAGTTCCTGACACAACTGACTAAATCCGCCATGAATCATGCCTCAAACATGTGCCACTTTGAGGTCTCCTCACACACTGCTGGTGTGTAGAATTTTTTGACATAGGGTGCTGGCAGATTATGGGCCTCCTATAGCTGCTGCCAGGCCCCTAATCTGCCATAGGCCCCTATATACCGCTTCCTCATGCTGCTGCCAGGTCCAGAGTCTCTCATGCCATGTGCCACTTTCAGGTCTCCTCACACTGCTGGTGTGTTGAATTTTTTGACATAGGGTGCTGGCAGATTATGGGCCTCCCATAGCTGCTGCCAGGCCCCTAATCTGCCATGGGCCCCTATATACCGCCTCCTCATGCTGCTGCCAGGTCCACAGTGTCTCATGCCATGTGCCACTTTCAGGTCTCCTCACACTGCTGGTGTGTTGAATTTTTTTACATAGGGTGCTGGCAGATTATGGGCCTCCTATAGCTGCTGCCAGGCCCCTAATCTGCCATAGGCCCCTATATACCGCTTCCTCATGCTGCTGCCAGGTCCAGAGTCTGTCATGGGTCCCTGTACGGCCTCCCATTGCTGCTGTCTCCATCGCCACACTCTGCCATGTGCCACTTTCAGGTCTCCTCACACACTGCTGGTGTGTAGAATTTTTTGACATAGGGTGCTGGCAGATTAAGGGCCTCCCATAGCTGCTGCCAGGCCCCTAATCTGCCATGGGCCCCTATATACCGCCTCCTCATGCTGCTGCCAGGTCCAGAGTCTGTCATGGGTCCCTGTACGGCCTCCCATTGCTGCTGTCTCCATCGCCACACTCTGCCATGTGCCACTTTCAGGTCTCCTCACACACTGCTGGTGTGTAGAATTTTTTGACATAGGGTGCTGGCAGATTATGGGCCTCCCATTGCTGCTGCCAGGCCCCTAATCTGCCATAGGCCCCTATATACCGCTTCCTCATGCTGCTGCCAGGTCCAGAGTCTCTCATGCCATGTGCCACTTTCAGGTCTCCTCACACTGCTGGTGTGTAGAATTTTTTGACATAGGGTGCTGGCAGATTAAGGGCCTCCCATAGCTGCTGCCAGGCCCCTAATCTGCCATAGGCCCCTATATACCGCCTCCTCATGCTGCTGCCAGGTCCAGAGTCTGTCATGGGTCCCTGTACGGCCTCCCATTGCTGCTGTCTCCATCGCCACACTCTGCCATGTGCCACTTTCAGGTCTCCTCACACTGCTGGTGTGTTGAATTTTTTGACATAGGGTGCTGGCAGATTATGGGCCTCCTATAGCTGCTGCCAGGCCCCTAATCTGCCATAGGCCCCTATATACCGCTTCCTCATGCTGCTGCCAGGTCCAGAGTCTCTCATGCCATGTGCCACTTTCAGGTCTCCTCACACTGCTGGTGTGTAGAATTTTTTTGACATAGGGTGCTGGCAGATTATGGGCCTCCTATAGCTGCTGCCAGGCCCCTAATCTGCCATAGGCCCCTATATACCGCTTCCTCATGCTGCTGCCAGGTCCAGAGTCTCTCATGCCATGTGCCACTTTCAGGTCTCCTCACACTGTTGGTGTGTAGAATTTTTTGACATAGGGTGCTGGCAGATTACGGGCCTCCCATAGCTGCTGCCAGGCCCCTAATCTGCCATAGGCCCCTATATACCGCCTCCTCATGCTGCTGCCAGGTCCAGAGTCTGTCATGGGTCCCTGTACGGCCTCCCATTGCTGCTGTCTCCATCGCCACACTCTGCCATGTGCCACTTTCAGGTCTCCTCACACTGCTGGTGTGTTGAATTTTTTGACATAGGGTGCTGGCAGATTATGGGCCTCCTATAGCTGCTGCCAGGCCCCTAATCTGCCATAGGCCCCTATATACCGCTTCCTCATGCTGCTGCCAGGTCCAGAGTCTCTCATGCCATGTGCCACTTTCAGGTCTCCTCACACTGCTGGTGTGTAGAATTTTTTTGACATAGGGTGCTGGCAGATTAAGGGCCTCCCATAGCTGCTGCCAGGCCCCTAATCTGCCATGGGCCCCTATATACCGCCTCCTCATGCTGCTGCCAGGTCCAGAGTCTGTCATGGGTCCCTGTACGGCCTCCCATTGCTGCTGTCTCCATCGCCACACTCTGCCATGTGCCACTTTCAGGTCTCCTCACACACTGCTGGTGTGTAGAATTTTTTGACATAGGGTGCTGGCAGATTAAGGGCCTCCCATAGCTGCTGCCAGGCCCCTAATCTGCCATGGGCCCCTATATACCGCCTCCTCATGCTGCTGCCAGGTCCAGAGTCTGTCATGGGTCCCTGTACGGCCTCCCATTGCTGCTGTCTCCATCGCCACACTCTGCCATGTGCCACTTTCAGGTCTCCTCACACACTGCTGGTGTGTAGAATTTTTTGACATAGGGTGCTGGCAGATTATGGGCCTCCCATTGCTGCTGCCAGGCCCCTAATCTGCCATAGCCCCCTATATACCGCTTCCTCATGCTGCTGCCAGGTCCAGAGTCTCTCATGCCATGTGCCACTTTCAGGTCTCCTCACACTGCTGGTGTGTAGAATTTTTTGACATAGGGTGCTGGCAGATTAAGGGCCTCCCATAGCTGCTGCCAGGCCCCTAATCTGCCATAGGCCCCTATATACCGCCTCCTCATGCTGCTGCCAGGTCCAGAGTCTGTCATGGGTCCCTGTACGGCCTCCCATTGCTGCTGTCTCCATCGCCACACTCTGCCATGTGCCACTTTCAGGTCTCCTCACACTGCTGGTGTGTTGAATTTTTTGACATAGGGTGCTGGCAGATTATGGGCCTCCTATAGCTGCTGCCAGGCCCCTAATCTGCCATAGGCCCCTATATACCGCTTCCTCATGCTGCTGCCAGGTCCAGAGTCTCTCATGCCATGTGCCACTTTCAGGTCTCCTCACACTGCTGGTGTGTAGAATTTTTTTGACATAGGGTGCTGGCAGATTATGGGCCTCCTATAGCTGCTGCCAGGCCCCTAATCTGCCATAGGCCCCTATATACCACTTCCTCATGCTGCTGCCAGGTCCAGAGTCTCTCATGCCATGTGCCACTTTCAGGTCTCCTCACACTGCTGGTGTGTAGAATTTTTTTGACATAGGGTGCTGGCAGATTAAGGGCCTCCCATAGCTGCTGCCAGGCCCCTAATCTGCCATAGGCCCCTATATACCGCCTCCTCATGCTGCTGCCAGGTCCAGAGTCTGTCATGGGTCCCTGAACGGCCTCCCATTGCTGCTGTCTCCATCGCCACACTCTGCCATGTGCCACTTTCAGGTCTCCTCACACTGCTGGTGTGTTGAATTTTTTGACATAGGGTGCTGGCAGATTATGGGCCTCCTATAGCTGCTGCCAGGCCCCTAATCTGCCATAGGCCCCTATATACCGCTTCCTCATGCTGCTGCCAGGTCCAGAGTCTCTCATGCCATGTGCCACTTTCAGGTCTCCTCACACACTGCTGGTGTGTAGAATTTTTTGACATAGGGTGCTGGCAGATTAAGGGCCTCCCATAGCTGCTGCCAGGCCCCTAATCTGCCATGGGCCCCTATATACCGCCTCCTCATGCTGCTGCCAGGTCCAGAGTCTGTCATGGGTCCCTGTACGGCCTCCCATTGCTGCTGTCTCCATCGCCACACTCTGCCATGTGCCACTTTCAGGTCTCCTCACACACTGCTGGTGTGTAGAATTTTTTGACATAGGGTGCTGGCAGATTATGGGCCTCCCATTGCTGCTGCCAGGCCCCTAATCTGCCATAGCCCCCTATATACCGCTTCCTCATGCTGCTGCCAGGTCCAGAGTCTCTCATGCCATGTGCCACTTTCAGGTCTCCTCACACTGCTGGTGTGTAGAATTTTTTGACATAGGGTGCTGGCAGATTAAGGGCCTCCCATAGCTGCTGCCAGGCCCCTAATCTGCCATAGGCCCCTATATACCGCCTCCTCATGCTGCTGCCAGGTCCAGAGTCTGTCATGGGTCCCTGTACGGCCTCCCATTGCTGCTGTCTCCATCGCCACACTCTGCCATGTGCCACTTTCAGGTCTCCTCACACTGCTGGTGTGTTGAATTTTTTGACATAGGGTGCTGGCAGATTATGGGCCTCCTATAGCTGCTGCCAGGCCCCTAATCTGCCATAGGCCCCTATATACCGCTTCCTCATGCTGCTGCCAGGTCCAGAGTCTCTCATGCCATGTGCCACTTTCAGGTCTCCTCACACTGCTGGTGTGTAGAATTTTTTGACATAGGGTGCTGGCAGATTAAGGGCCTCCCATAGCTGCTGCCAGGCCCCTAATCTGCCATAGGCCCCTATATACCGCCTCCTCATGCTGCTGCCAGGTCCAGAGTCTGTCATGGGTCCCTGTACGGCCTCCCATTGCTGCTGTCTCCATCGCCACACTCTGCCATGTGCCACTTTCAGGTCTCCTCACACTGCTGGTGTGTTGAATTTTTTGACATAGGGTGCTGGCAGATTATGGGCCTCCTATAGCTGCTGCCAGGCCCCTAATCTGCCATAGGCCCCTATATACCGCTTCCTCATGCTGCTGCCAGGTCCAGAGTCTCTCATGCCATGTGCCACTTTCAGGTCTCCTCACACTGCTGGTGTGTAGAATTTTTTTGACATAGGGTGCTGGCAGATTATGGGCCTCCTATAGCTGCTGCCAGGCCCCTAATCTGCCATAGGCCCCTATATACCGCTTCCTCATGCTGCTGCCAGGTCCAGAGTCTCTCATGCCATGTGCCACTTTCAGGTCTCCTCACACTGCTGGTGTGTAGAATTTTTTTGACATAGGGTGCTGGCAGATTAAGGGCCTCCCATAGCTGCTGCCAGGCCCCTAATCTGCCATAGGCCCCTATATACCGCCTCCTCATGCTGCTGCCAGGTCCAGAGTCTGTCATGGGTCCCTGTACGGCCTCCCATTGCTGCTGTCTCCATCGCCACACTCTGCCATGTGCCACTTTCAGGTCTCCTCACACTGCTGGTGTGTTGAATTTTTTGACATAGGGTGCTGGCAGATTATGGGCCTCCTATAGCTGCTGCCAGGCCCCTAATCTGCCATAGGCCCCTATATACCGCTTCCTCATGCTGCTGCCAGGTCCAGAGTCTCTCATGCCATGTGCCACTTTCAGGTCTCCTCACACTGCTGGTGTGTAGAATTTTTTTGACATAGGGTGCTGGCAGATTAAGGGACTCCCATAGCTGCTGCCAGGCCCCTAATCTGCCATGGGCCCCTATATACCGCCTCCTCATGCTGCTGCCAGGTCCAGAGTCTGTCATGGGTCCCTGTACGGCCTCCCATTGCTGCTGTCTCCATCGCCACACTCTGCCATGTGCCACTTTCAGGTCTCCTCACACACTGCTGGTGTGTAGAATTTTTTGACATAGGGTACTGGCAGATTAAGGGCCTCCCATAGCTGCTGCCAGGCCCCTAATCTGCCATGGGCCCCTATATACCGCCTCCTCATGCTGCTGCCAGGTCCAGAGTCTGTCATGGGTCCCTGTACGGCCTCCCATTGCTGCTGTCTCCATCGCCACACTCTGCCATGTGCCACTTTCAGGTCTCCTCACACACTGCTGGTGTGTAGAATTTTTTGACATAGGGTGCTGGCAGATTATGGGCCTCCCATTGCTGCTGCCAGGCCCCTAATCTGCCATAGGCCCCTATATACCGCTTCCTCATGCTGCTGCCAGGTCCAGAGTCTCTCATGCCATGTGCCACTTTCAGGTCTCCTCACACTGCTGGTGTGTAGAATTTTTTGACATAGGGTGCTGGCAGATTAAGGGCCTCCCATAGCTGCTGCCAGGCCCCTAATCTGCCATAGGCCCCTATATACCGCCTCCTCATGCTGCTGCCAGGTCCAGAGTCTGTCATGGGTCCCTGTACGGCCTCCCATTGCTGCTGTCTCCATCGCCACACTCTGCCATGTGCCACTTTCAGGTCTCCTCACACTGCTGGTGTGTTGAATTTTTTGACATAGGGTGCTGGCAGATTATGGGCCTCCTATAGCTGCTGCCAGGCCCCTAATCTGCCATAGGCCCCTATATACCGCTTCCTCATGCTGCTGCCAGGTCCAGAGTCTCTCATGCCATGTGCCACTTTCAGGTCTCCTCACACTGCTGGTGTGTAGAATTTTTTTGACATAGGGTGCTGGCAGATTATGGGCCTCCTATAGCTGCTGCCAGGCCCCTAATCTGCCATAGGCCCCTATATACCGCCTCCTCATGCTGCTGCCAGGTCCAGAGTCTGTCATGGGTCCCTGTACGGCCTCCCATTGCTGCTGTCTCCATCGCCACACTCTGCCATGTGCCACTTTCAGGTCTTCTCACACACTGCTGGTGTGTAGAATTTTTTGACATAGGGTGCTGGCAGATTACGGGCCTCCCATAGCTGCTGCCAGGCCCCTAATCTGCCATGGGCCCCTATACCGACTCCTCATGCTGTGACGTTGCAACAAGGTGGAATTCAACCCTACATATGTTAGACCGCCTTTACGAACAGCAAAAGGCCATCACAGATTTCCTGATGTTAAAAGCGGATAAAGGTATTCCCTGTGTAACTTAGATGTCAGCCATTGGCAGCTCATGCGTGACACCTGCGCTTGCTCAGGCCCTTTGAGGAGGCCACGCTATTCGTGAGTCGGCAGGACTATGGGATGAACGACGTCATTCCTCTGTTGCACGTCCTGGAACAAATGCTGTTAACAATGGCTGGTCAGGGTGCGGTAGACGTGGCGCACAGATCTCAACGCCACATGACCCCTGTGGGGGCAGGACAGGAAGAAGAGGAGGAGGTAGAGGAGGACATTGGTGCTCAGGAATTATTGAGTGAAATGGGTGGTTTTTCCACTCAGCGGACAGGAGTGGAGGAGCAGGAGCATCTGGTAGAGGAGGAGGAGGAGGAGGAGACAGAGGACCCAGACGCACCGTGGCAGTATGCTGTGGAGATGGAGGCAGGGAGTCCCTCGCATTCCTTGGCACAAATGGCCCATAGCATGCTCGGTTGCTTGCGTAGCGACAGCCGAATAATAACCATCAGACAGAGGGATGACTTTTGGCTGTCCACCTTGTTGGACCCTCGCTACCGTTCCAAAATGGTGGCCTTTTTCACACCTGCTGAGAGGGAGGCCAAAATAACGTACTATAAAAACCACCTATGTAGTCAGCTGGTCTCTGCCTGTCTGCGCCAACGTCCATCCTCAGACACTGTGGGCCCTGTGCGCTCGCGTTCCGCTGCCATGGCAGCAGGGAGGGGTGGGGTGGTAGGAGCAGTGGCAGCTCCACCAGCAGCGGCTGCCTCAGTCTGCAGTCGATGATGAGTAGCTTTCTTCACCAGCGCAGTGAGGAAACTACTAACCAGCCGCAGCAGCAGCAGCAGCAGCAGCATCAGGTGGACCTGGAGCAGGACCTCAAACAACAGGCTTAGGCCTACTTGGACAGCACCCTGCCAACCGAGGTAGACAATCCCCTTGACTACTGGGCAACGAAACTTGACCTTTGGCCCCAACTAGCTGAATTTGCCCTTGAAAGGCTGTCATGCCCGGCCAGTAGCGTGGCATCGGAGCGCGTGTTTAGTGCGGCAGGAGGTATTGCAACTCCGCGGAGGACACGACTGTCCACCCAAAGTGTGGAGAGACTGACGTTTGTGAAAATGAATCAGGCGTGGATTAGTCTGGATTTCAAACCACCAGTTCCTGACACAACTGACTAAATCCGCCATGAATCATGCCCCAAACATGTGCCACTTTCAGGTCTCCTCACACTGCTGGTGTGTTCCATTTTTTGTCATAGGGTGCTGGCAGATTACGGGCCTCCCATAGCTGCTGCCAGGCCCCTAATCTGCCATGGGCCCCTATACCGCCTCCTCATGCTGCTGCCAAGTCCAGAGTCTCTCATGGGTCCCTGTACGGCCTCCCATTGCTGCTGTCTCCATCGCCACACTCTGCCATGTGCCACTTTCAGGTCTCCTCACACTGCTGGTGTATTCCATTTTTTGTCATAGGGTGCTGGCAGATTACGGGCCTCCCATAGCTGCTGCCAGGCCCCTAATCTGCCATGGGCCCCTATACCGCCTCCTCATGCTGCTGCCAGGTCCAGAGTGTGTCATGGGTCCCTGTACGGCCTCCCATTGCTGCTGTCTCCATCGCCACACTCTGCCATGTGCCACTTTCAGGTCTCCTCACACTGCTGGTGGGTTCCATTTTTTGTCATAGGGTGCTGGCAGATTACGGGCCTCCCATAGCTGCTGCCAGGCCCCTAATCTGCCATGGGCCCCCGTACCGACTCCTCATGCTGCTGCCAGGCCCGTAATCTGTCATGGGCCCCTGTTGTCGCTTGTTGGCATATTCCGCTCGTTCAGATGCTCCTTCTCCTGCTACTCCTCTTCACGGATTCCGTCAGCAGTCTTTCTTGGAATCCGTTTCCAAGAGACAACAGTTTGCGAGCACGCACCAGACGGTGCAGAAACTGAACGTCCTCCTGTCCAAGTTGCTGCTGCCAGGCTCGTAATCTGTCATGCGCCCCTGTACCGCCTCCTCATGCTGCTGCCAGGTCCAGAGTGTGTCATGGGCCCCCGTACCGACTCCAAATGCTGCTGCCAGGCCCGTAATCTGTCATGGGCCCCTGTACCACCTCCCCATGCTGCTGCCAGGTCCAGATTGTGTCATGGGTCCCTGTACGGCCTCCCATTGCTGCTGCCAGGCCTGTAATCTGCCATGGGCCCCCCTACCGACTCCTCATGCTGCTGCCAGGCCCGTAATCTGCCATGGGCCCCTGTACCGCCTCCTCATGCTGCTGCCAGGTCCAGAGTGTGTCATGGGTCCCTGTACGGCCTCCCATTGCTGCTGTCTCTATCGCCACACTCTGCCATGTGCCACTTTCAGGTCTCCTCACACTGCTGGTGGTTTCCATTTTTGTCATAGGGTGCTGTATGGCCTCCCATTGCTGCTGCCTCCACCGCCACACTGTGGCTCCACACTCTGGTTTTGGCCCCGTGACTGGCCAAATGAGTGAAGTGTGCGGTGATTCTAAGATCGACGGCACTCATCTGCATGTCATACTGCCTGACAGTATTATTTCTCTTCCCCAGCAGACTCCAAGGGCATTTAAATTAAAGGTACAGTGTTCAGCACTAATATTAAGTCTCTCTGAAGCCTAGAAACACCCTTTTTTAAGTTAAATTCACAGCGAATATATTCGACTCGAATCGAAATTTTTCTACGAATTCGCCGAATCAGTCGAATCGAATTTTTGAATACTTCGCTCATCTCTAACAGGAATGTTATACTATGTGATTTTAGTGTATTTAGTGAATGTCACTTTTTGTCATTTTCAAATTTCCCGCCAGTTGCGTCCCCGTACGTCCTGACGCTCGCAGGGAACGGAACCCGGAAGACAGATGCCGGCATCGGCCGGAGGACATTGCCGGGGACACTGCAGGAGGGACATCGCGGGAGCGCAGGACAAGGTAAGTGATCGAGGGATCCTGGAGCAGCGCCGCATGGTAAGCCCGAGTATAGCTCGGGGTTACCGCTTTTGGTACTGCAACTTTACCCCGAGCTACACTCGGGAATACCATCAGGGGGGTTAAAGTAAAACTCAAGCTCAAAAATACTAGATAAAAAAAAATAGCTTGTCAAAAAATAAAATAAAAAAATCAGCTTTTACTGTTGTATTCCCCTTCAATCCGGAGAAATATAGAAATATCCTGCTTTACTTTTTTTCTGTCACTAGATGTCCTCAGTCTGATGGCCAGCATCATTCAACCCACCTCCAGGAGCCTTGGTCATCCCTGACGTGCCCCCAACTTGTGCCTGGACAGTGAAAGGAGAAGCAGCACAGTGATACGTTCATCTCTCTGCCACTCTACTCTCTTATCAGCATGAGAGGAGGAAGCAGCTCCATGTGCTGCTTCTTTTTCTCACACTCTAGCCCTGCTGTATAAGAATTTCAAAAGGCTGATAACATTTAAAATTTAGATACCTTACACTGTTTGCATTTGAAAAAAAACAGTTAAAGAAATATTAATGATTACAGAGCTGCGTCATTTTTGTCATTTATGTCTAACTAGAGTTCATCAGTAAAACAGCGAACTCCGGGCAGCTATAAAAGACACAAAATAATGCTGCTCTGTACTCATTCATATGTCAAGATATATATATATTTTTATTTTTTTTTTAATATATTTTTATTTTTTTAAATATATACTTATATATATATATATATATATATAAAAAAGAGAGGAAAAAAAATATATACATACATATATATATATATATTTTTTTTAAGTATATATATAGGCGTTTGCGGAGTGTTAATACCATTTAACTTTATTACAGGAATTTGTGGTGCTGTTTTAACGCTTGGAAAACGCCTATCAAATGCCTCAAAACTGCACATAGGGTGTTTCGGGAGCGTTTGGGGAGCATTTGAGGAATGTTAAAAACGCTTCCCAAACACCTGTCTCACGCCTGTCAAATGCTATAGGGGCCTTTGGCAAAAGTTAGAAATAAAGTCAAGTGTGAACGAATCCTTAGACAGACCTTTGGGAAGTGTTTTTAACGCTTCTCATAATGCTCCCGAAATGCCCTATGAGTGTTTTTGAGGCATTTGATAGGCGTTTGCCAAGCATTAAAACTGCACCACCAGGGGCGAACTGACCTCTCATGGGGCAATAGAGGATCATGGGGCCCCTGTGTCCTTGCCCAAACTCAAAAAAACCTATGAAAAAGGTACCAGGGGCATCTCATGGGGCCCCCTACTGACCCCGGGAAAACATGCAGTGCCCAAGTTTCCAAATGGTCAGTCTGCCCCTGCGCACCACAAATGCCTATAAAGAAATTTAATGGTATTAACGCTCCTCAAATGCCCCGCAAATGCCCCGCAAACGCCTGCCAGGCATGTGAGGAGCAGCACCATAGACCTGAATGGGAGGCTTCAATGCCTCCTGACTCAACATGAGGTGTCAATTTTGCCACGACGCTAACACTTCAGTGCGAACAGCACCCTGTGCTACCATGTGCAGAATTTTCATAGGTATTTGAGAGGCATTAAAAATGCTTCCCAAATGCCTGTCCGATGCCTGCTGACAAAGCTAGTGTGAATGTAGCCTATCCAGGAATACCTGAATGGACACTGGATCATATTTCCTGCAATCCTACTTCAGCAGATGCCCAACCTCTGGCGACTTTCTTTCACAGTAACATTGTGTGCACCATCGGCATTTTTCACCCCCCAACTGATAAAAACAGTACCGTCTGTCGCCCTTGCCTCTTCTGTCCCCCCTCCCCACATCTTTGTCAAGAGGAATTTTTCTTAGATGCATTTTTTGTTTTTCTTCTGCATCCTAATGAGCGCGCCTACCCAGAGTTCACCTGATCCGGCTTGATGTTACTCAATACAACACTTAAATGAAATGTAAATCAATAAATGCTTGGTATTTTGCATTTGTAACCTGTGGGGGGGGGGATGGTGGGGGTTGCTTACAGATATGATCACGTCTCACGTAGCCAAATTGAGTCAGAAAACCTGACAGGCAGTTTTCGAATAGAAAGCAGCAGCCTTTTCATTAAGAAGCTGCTTCCCCAGCAGGAATAGATCCAATTACTTTTTTTTTTTTCTTAACCTGAGCTGTGTTCCTATCTAGAATGTCTGATGGCCCGCGATGTTCGCGTTCATCTGGATTTTATTCCTAAAAAATGTTATCTCGCCCGTAGACGGCGGCAGGCGCACTGAGCGAACGTTGCAGCCACAAAATCTACATAATTTTACTTGCGAACATTTAAAAAAAAAAAACATATTTAACCCCTCACCTCCCGGGCACTTCCACCCCCTTCCTGCCTACAGGGCACTTCTACCCCCTTCCTGCCTACCGGGCACTTCTACCCCCTTCCTGCCTACCGGGCACTTCTACCCCCTTCCTGCCTACAGGGCACTTCTACCCCCTTCCTGCCTACAGGGCACTTCTACCCCCTTCCTGCCTCCAGGGCACTTCTACCCCCGTCCTGCCTACAGGGCACTTCCACCCCCTTCCTGCCTACAGGGCACTTCTACCCCCTTCCCGCCTACAGGGCACTTTTACCCCCTTCCCGCCTACAGGGCACTTCTACCCCCTTCCCGCCTACCGGGCACTTCTCCCCCCTTCCTGCCTACCGGGCACTTCTACCCCCTTCCCGCCTACAGGGCACTTCTACCCCCTTCCCGCCTACAGGGCACTTCTACCCCCTTCCCGCCTACAGGGCACTTCTACCCCCTTCCCGCCTACAGGGCACTTCTACCCCCTTCCCGCCTACAGGGCACTTCTACCCCCTTCCTGCCTACAGGGCACTTCCACCCCCTTCCCGCCTACAGGGCACTTCTACCCCCTTCCCGCCTACAGGGCACTTCTACCCCCTTCCTGCCTACAGGGCACTTCTACCCCCTTCCTGCTTACAGGGCACTTCTACCCCCTTCCTGCCTACAGGGCACTTCTACCCCCTTCCTGCCTACAGGGCACTTCTACCCCCTTCCTGCTTACAGGGCACTTCTACCCCCTTCCTGCCTACAGGGCACTTCTACACGCTTCCTGCCTCCCGGGCACTTCTACCCGCTTCCTGCCTACAGGGCACTTCTACCCCCTTCTTGCCTCCCGGGCACTTCTACCCCCTTCCTGCCTTCCGGGCACTTCTAATGCCTTCCTGCCTACAGGGCACTTCTACCCCCTTCCTTCCTACAGGGCACTTCTACCCCCTTCCTGCCTACAGGGCACTTCTACCCCCTTCCTGCCTCCCGGGCACTTCTACCCCCTTCCTGCCTACAGGGCACTTCTACTCCCTTTCTGCCTACAGGGCACTTCTACCCCCTTCCTGCCTCCCGGGCACTTCTACCCCCTTCCTGCCTCCCGGGCACTTCTACCCCCTTCCTGCCTACATGGCACTTCTACCCCCTTCCTGCCTCCCGGGCACTTCTACCCTCTTCCTGCCTTCCGGGCACTTCTACCACCTTCCTGCCTACCGGGCACTTCTAACCCCTTCCTGCCTACAGGGCACTTCTACCCCCTTCCTGCCTACAGGGCACTTCTACCCCCTTCCTGCCTACAGGGCACTTCTACCCGCTTCCTGCCTACCGGCCACTTCTACCCCCTTCCTGCCTACAGGGCACTTCTACCCGCTTCCTGCCTCCCGGGCACTTCTACCCCCTTCCTGCCTCCCGGGCACTTCTACACCCTTCCTGCCTACAGGGCACTTCTACCCCCTTCCTGCCTCCTGTGCACTTCTACCCCCTTCCTGCCCACTGGGTACTTCTACCCCCTTCCTGCCTACCGGGCACTTCTACCCCCTTCCTGCCTCCCGGGCACTTCTACCCCCTTCCTGCCTCCCGGGCACTTCTACCCCCTTCCTGCCTCCCGGGCACTTCTATCCCTTCCTGCCTACTGGCACTTCTACCCCCTTCCTGCCTCCCGGGCACTTCTATCCCTTCCTGCCTACTGGACACTTCTACCCCCTTCCTGCCTCCCGGGCACTTCTATCCCTTCCTGCCTCCCGGGCACTTCTACCCCCTTCCTGCCTCCCGGGCACTTCTATCCCTTCCTGCCTACCGGGCACTTATTTATTTATTATTTATTTATTTATCGAGTTTATATAGCGCCAAAGGGTTTGCTCAGCGCTGTACAATAGAGGGGGGGGGGACAATACATGAAACAGTACAGTAACATAAAACAGCACACAAGAGGTAAGAGGGCCCTACTCTTTCGAGCTTACAATCTAGGAGGGAGGGGGTAGAGGTACAGGAGGAAATGGCTGTGGGGGATGGAGTGGTAGGAGGAGGGAAGGGCAGCGGCTGTTAGGTGAGGGTGGGGTAGGCTTCCCTGAAGAGGTGGGTTTTCACGGAGCGCCTGAAGGTGAGGAGGGAAGGTGACAGTCTGATGGATTGGGGTAGTGAGTTCCAGAGGAAGGACCTGGAAAAGTCTTGAAGTCGTGCGTGGGAGGAGGAGACCAGGGAGCAAGATAGAAGGAGGTCCTGTGAAGAGCGAAGGGTACGGGTAGGGTGGTACCTGGGAATCAGGTTGGTGAGGTAGTTAGGGGCAGTGTTGTGAATGGCCTTATAGGTCAGAGTTTGAATTTAATGCGTTGGGCAATGGGGAGCCAGTGGAGGGAGAGGCAGAGGGGGTGGCAGAGGTGGAGCGGCTGGTGAGGTGGATGAGTCTGGCAGCTGAGTTCAGGATGGTCTGAAGCGGGGAGAGTTTGCACTGGGGTAGGCCGGTGAGGAGGGAGTTACAGTAGTCAAGGCGTGAGATAATCAGGGAGTGTACGAGTAGTTTAGTGGTGTCTGGGGTAAGGCAGGAGCGTATCTTGGCGACGTTCCGGAGGTGGAGCCTGCATGTGTTTGTAAGTGATTTGACATGAGGTTGAAAGGAAAGGTTTGAGTCCAGAATGACGCCAAGGACCTTGGCTTGCTGGGCGGGATTGATGGTGGTGTTGTTGGTAGTGATGGAAAGGATGGGGGGGGGGCGCGGGAAGGGGGAAAGACGAGAAGCTCGGTTTTGGAGAGGTTGAGCTTGAGGAAATGGAGCGACATCCAGTCAGAGATGTCGTTTAGGAGGTGAGTGATGCGGGCGGAGAATGTGGGGGTGAGGTGAGGGGTGGATAGATAGATTTGAGTATCATCAGCGTAGAGGTGGTAATTGAAGCCGTGGGAGTGTATGAGTTTGCCAAGGGAGGAGGTGTAGATGGAGAAGAGAAGGGGTCCAAGGACAGAGCCCTGGGGGACCCCAACAGAGAGGGGGAGGGAAGAGGAGGTGGCACCGTTGTAGGAAACGCTGAAGGAGCGTTGGGATAGATAGGACGAGAACCAGGAGAGAGCGGTGTCTCTGATGCCAAGGGAGAGTAGTTTATTAAGGAGGAGGGGGTGGTCGACTGTGTCAAAGGCTGCGGAGAGGTCTAGGAGAAGGAGGACAGAGTAGTCGCCTTTGGCTTTGGCGGTTAGTAGATCGTTGGTGATTTTGAGGAGGGCAGTTTCGGTGGAGTGTAGGGGACGGAAGCCGGACTGCAGTGGGTCAAGGAGGTTGCTGTCAGTTAGGTGGGCGCTTAAGCGATTGTAGACCAAGCGCTCAAGGAGCTTGGAAGTGAGTGGCAGCAGGGAAATTGGTCTGAGGTTGTTGAGGTCAGTGGGGTCAAGGGAGGGCTTTTTGAGTATGAGGGTGATGTGCGCATGTTTTAGGGGGGAGGGGAAGACACCAGTAGAGAGGGAGAGATTGAAGAAGTGGGTAAGGGAGCAGATGAGGGAAGAGGGGGGTGACCGGAGGAGTTGAGAGGGGATATGGTCCAGGGGGCAGGTAGTGAGGCGGGCTTCTGAGAAGACTCTGGTGACTTCCTCAGTGGTAGGAGGGCTGAAGGAGTGCAGTGATGGGGGGGGTTACGGTAGGCAGGGCCTTGGGTGTGGTGGGGGGCAGTGCCGTTGCGAGGTCAGAGGAGGGAAGAGATGAGGGGGAGATAGGGGGGGGAGGCTAGATGGGGAGGTAGATTGCAAGTTGACTATGTCCTTGCGGATTGCGTCAATCTTGTTGTGGAGATGAGTGGCAATCTCGTGGGCGGTAAGTGAGGTACTGAGTGGAGGAGGGGGGGGAGGGAGCAGGGAGTTGAAGGTGGAGAAGAGTCGGCGAGGGCAGGTGGAGAGGGTGTTGATCAGGTCAACGAAGTAGGCCTGCTTGGCGGCGTGGAGGGAGGAGGTGTAGGTGAGGAAGGCAGATTTGTAGAGGGACAATGCATGAGGGGACCTGGTTTTGCGCCATAGTCTCTCCAGCGCACGACTGCGACGTTTGAGGCATTTAGTGTGGTCATTCTGCCATGGTTGGAGCGGTCTGGGTTTGATGTTGCTTGTGGTTAGGGGTGCCAGAGAGTCTAGGGTAGCTGATAGTGAGTCGTTGTACGCGGTGGTGGCTAGGTCAGGACATGACAGTGGAAGGATGCTGTCGTGTAAGCGGTCGGCAGCCGAGTGGAGGGGGGCCGGGTGCAGGTTGCGGAGGTTGCGGCTGGTGATGGTTTGGCGCACTGGGGGGGGGGAGTTAGGGGAAGGGGAGATGGAGAACGTGAGGAGGTGGTGGTCGGAGAGAGGGAAGGGGGTGTTAGTGAAGTGGTTAAGGGTACAGAGGTGGGAGAAGACGAGGTCCAGGGTGTTCCCATTGATGTGGGTGGAGGATTGAGTGTATTGTGTGAGCGTGAAGGAGGAGGTTAGGTGGAGGAGTTGGGAGGTAGCTGGGTTGTTGTCGTTGATGGGGATGTTGAAGTCCCCGAGGATGATGGTCGGTAGCTCAGAGGAGAGGAAGAAGGGAAGCCAGGCGGCGAAGTCATCCAGGAAGCGGGCTATGGATCCGGGGGGCCTGTAGATCACTGCGATCCTTAGGGGGGTGGGTGAGAAGAGCCAGATGCAGTGAGCCTCGAAGGAGGAGAAGGTTAGGGAGGGGGGGTTAGGGAGGACCTGGAAGGTGCTCAGCTGTGATAGGAGCAGGCCGACACCACCACCTTTGTGACCGCTCAGTCTTGGTGAATGGGACCAGACGAGACCTCCATGGGAGAGTGCCGCAGGGGAGGTAGAGTCAGTGGCCTGTACCCAGGTTTCGGTGATGGCTAGGAGGTTGAGGGAGCGGGAGATAAAGAGATCATGGATGGCAAACCGAACGGGCGTTCAGAAGTGCAACCGAGAGAGGGTTCTCTTCTATCCCTTCCTGCCTCCCGGGCACTTCTACCCTCTTCCTGCCTCCCGGGCACTTCTATCCCTTCCTGCCTACCGGGCATCTCTACCCCCTTCCTGCCTACTGGGCACTTCTACCCCCTTCCTGCCTACCGGGCACTTCTACCCCCTTCCTGCCTACAGGGCACTTCTAACCCCCTTCCTGCCTACAGGGCACTTCTACCCCCTTCCTGCCTCCCGGGCACTTCTACCCCCCTTCCTGCCTATAGGGCACTTCTACCCCCTTCCTGCCTACCGAACACTTCTACCCCCTTCCTGCCTACAGGGCACTTCTACCCCCTTTCTGCCTACAGGGCACTTCTACCCCCTTCATGCCCAGGCCAATTTTCAGCTTTCAGCACTGTCACACTTTGAACGACAATTGCGCGGTCATGCAACACTGTACCCATATTAAATTGTTATCATTTATTTGAGACAGATAGAGCTTTCTTGGTGGTATTTAATCACCTCTGGGTTTTTTATTAAAGTTTCTCTTAGTTTTTGTTATAAAAGTTTGTAAATAAGTGATTTTTCTCCTTCACTTATGTGTGCTAATGAGGCTGCAGTGATGGTCACTGATAGGCTGCACTGATAGGTGGCACTGATGGGCACTGATGAGGAGGCACTGGTAGGTGGCACTGATGGTCATTGACAGGCATTACTGATGGGCAATGAAAGGCAGCACTCATATATGGCTCTGATAGGCGGCACTGATAGGCAGCACTCACTGGCACTGATAGGCAGCACCGATGGGCACGTATAGTTGGCACTATTGCACACTGATAGGTGGCACTGACTGACATTGATAGGTGGCACTGACTGGCCCTGATAGGTGGCACTGAAAGGCAGCTCAGATGGGCACTGATATGTGGCATTGATGTGCACTAGTAGGCACTGATATGTGGCACTGATGGGCACTGGCAGGTGGCACTGCTGGGGCACTGATCATCAGGGCACACTGATCATCTGTGCCCTAAAGATTAGTGTACATGTCCCCTCTGAGGAATGCCATTTACTGGCTCTCCTCTCCTCTCGTCAGCGTGACAGCTCGAGAGGAGAGAAATACCTTTACATGCGATCAGCTGTGATTGGACACAGCTGATCACATGACCAAGCCGAGGTCTTCGGCTCTTTCTGTTGATTGGTGATATGCTGTGTCCGAGGGACACAGCACACCACCGATTGCCACCGCTGCATGCTCCCGGAGCCACGCAAGGGTGGCTAGAGTGGGTGGATGTCTTATGACGTCCTCCCAGAACGAGAGAACCGCGCCCGTCATTTCCTTATATGGAGGGCGGGAGGCGGTTAAAGAACGACAGGGTAAATATAACTGCGCGGTGGAACTGTTTTCCTTCGGTCTGGTGGGAAAGCAGATTTAAGACTGCTGAAGAAATTCTGACATTCCACGATTGATGGTGCTTTAGCCATCTGAGTGCCAGCCTGTAAACGTTTTTCAGTTTTCAGTGCTGTGATACTTTGACTGACAATTACTCCATCATGCAACATTATACTCAAATAAATTTTATATATTTTTTTTGAGACAGAGAGAGCTTTTTTTTGGTGGTATCTCATACCATTGTTTCTTTTTTTTTCTCTACTATTTAACCACTTTAACAGCACTCTAGCCGAATGACGGCTACAGCGTGGCTGTCCAGTTCTGGGAGGGTGTCATATGACGTCCTCACAGAACGTGCCCTCCCGGGCGCCCCCGGCGATCTCCGTGATCGGTGACCTCTGTGGGTGTTGGCAGATGCTGGCAGAATGGTTTTAATTGTGATATGGCTACTTGTAACTATTTGTATGTATATAGGATGAACTTATCTACACCATCCTCCTTTATAATTTACCGCTGAAGAAAGAGAGCATTCTGAAACGCGTCAGAATTGCCATGGAAGAAATTCTAGTGGAATAAAAGAGGATGTTCTACATACACAAGTCAATGGGTTGATTTACTAAAGACAAATAGACGTTGCACTCTGCAAGTACAGTTGCTCCAGAGCTTAATAAATGAGCAGAAGCTCTGCTGACTTCCATCATCCAATCATGTGCAAGCAAAAGTGCTTTTTTTAATTTTCCTTGCACGTGATTGGGTATTCCTTGCAAAGTGAAAGTTTATCTCATTTACAAAGCTCTGGAGCAATTGCACTTACAGAGTGTAACTGCACCTTGTATGGTGCACAGTCTATTTGCCTTTAGTAAATCAATCCCGATGTCTCTGTTTCTATGAAGTGTGGCTATTAGGAGTTATCTTTTATTTATTGGTGAAACTGTATAATTTTATTACATTTCATAAAGTTTTTTTGTATTTTACGTTAGCATTCTATTTAGTTGCCCTCAAAGTCCTGTACTATTACTGAGGGTTCTACGATTTCTACATTTGGGATGTTGGCAACAATTCATGGACTCATGTTAGTGGTCTTTCTATCTCAGCTATGGAGTGGGGAATCTCCCAGCAATAAGAGCTAACGAAGGCCATACATGGGTCGAATTCTGAATGAATTTTCTTTAGAAAATCTGAATTTTCGTGCGTTTTGTAATCCAATGGTGTCACCATTGATTTCGAAATTCAACCAACCAAGCTTTCAATTTCACCTCATGTTGCTACAGAAAGAATTTTTGTGACCAAGAATTTTCTTTTCTTTCCACGTCATAGCTCAGGCTTATTTCTTTTTCATTTATATTTCTCACACGATTCTCCCATCATTGATTTGAAATTTGTTCGTTTTCACATGCCCATTTCTGTGGCCCACTAATGGTGCGAAATTCGAACGAAAATTCTTAGGAAAGATTTTCGAAAGAAAATTCTTTTTGTATGGCCAGCTTAACTTGAGGATTCAGACCAAACCCACGCTGAACCCAAGCTCATCACCAGCAGGGGACAAGGCTTTTTGCCTTGCCTTTGCATTGGGCAAGGCTGTCCAGGACTACCTAATGCATCTGATGTGAAAGGGTCCCAAGAGCATCCTTCAACCTGGTAACTCCTACCCTATGAATGAGCTCATTCAAAGTGAAACGTGTCAGCAGGTGAAGTCCAAGTGGTTTCTCATGCATTGGATCCGTTGATTAAACAAGGCTTTTTGCCTTCTCTTTGCATTAGGCAAGGCTGTCCAGGACAACCTAATGCATCTGATGTGAAAGGGTCCCAAGAGCATCCTTCAACCTGGTAACTCCTACCCTATGAATGAACTCACTAAAAGTAAACTGTGTCAGTAGGTGAAGACCAAGTGGTTTCTCTTGCATTGGATCCGTTGAATAAACAAGGCTTTTTGCATGGTCTTTGCATTGGGCAAGGCTGTCCACAACAACCTAATGCATCTGATGTGAAAGGGTCCCAAGAGCATCCTTCAACCTGGTAACTCCTACCCTATGAATGAGCTCATTCAAAGTGAAACGTGTCAGCAGGTGAAGTCCAAGTGGTTTCTCTTGCATTGGATCCGTTGATTAAACAAGGCTTTTTGCCTTGTCTTTGTATTGAGCAAAGCTGTCCAGGACAACCTAATGCATCTGATGTGAAAGGGTCCCAAGAGCATCCTTCAACCTGGCAACTCCTACCCTATGAATGAGCTCATTAAAAGTGAAACATGTCAGCAGGTGAAGTCCAAGTGGTTTCTCATGCATTGGATCCGTTGATTAAACAAGGCTTTTTGCATGGTCTTTGCATTGGGCAAGGCTGTCCAGGACAACCTAATGAATCTAATGTGAAAGGGTCCCAAGAGCATCCTTCAACCTGGCAACTCCTACCCTATGAATGAGTTCATTAAAAGTGAACTGTGTCAGTAGGTGAAGACCAAGTGGTTTCTCTTGCATTGGATCCGTTGATTAAACAAGGCTTTTTGCATGGTCTTCGCATTGGGCAAGGCTGTCCAGGATAACCTAATGCATCTGATGTGAAAGTGAATATCCGATTGCCTCTCGGGGGATCAGGAAGGAATTTTTTACCCTGCAGGTGCAAATTGGATCGTGCTTTGCTGGGTTTTTTTTGCCTTCCTCTGGATAACTGTGGGTGTAGGATTATAACTTTTTTTTTTTCTATGGTTGATCTGAATGGACTTTTATCTTTTTTCAGCCAAACTAACTATGAAAGGGTCCCACAAGAGCATCCTTCAACCTGGTAACTCCTACTCTATGAACAAGCTCATTCAAAGTGAAACGTGTCAGCAGGTGAAGTCCAAGTGGTTTCTCTTGCACTGGATGCGTTGATTAATTGAGGACCAAGGGACGTATTTGTCCCATGTTCATTGCTGCTTTTATCCTGAAGTGTGGCTACCTTTATTCCCGTATAAAATGTCTGACCCACAAGGATTCTGCTCATCCAGATTTTATTCTAAAAAATGTTGTTTTTTTTGCCCATAAACAGCGACTGAGCCAACATTTCAGTACTCAGGCAACATCTACTGTACATAATTTTGCTTTCTGGTGTTCCAACCCCCCCATCCCCATGTTTAAATAGTAAATATACCTGTGTGGCGGAATTGTTTTCCTTCGGTCTGGTGGGAAAGCGGATTCCAGAAATTTTGACACTCGGCAACGCTCGGTGGTGCTTAAAAGGGCGCACTTAACCTGATTATACAATGGAGCCGAGAGGCATGACGAGGAGTTCTTATTCTGTTTTGTGCCGTTGAGGACGTACGAGGAGACAGCAGGTGCTTTGTACAGCGATTTCAGAGATACGACAATAACAAGAGGCAAACATTTATTCAGATGTATCTCAGCATTGAGGCAATCACGTCTGGTGCAAGGGGATGGGGGGGAGGGGGGTGCAATAAATGGAACGAATTTTGGCAACTCGGGATTTAAAGCTGAACTCCAGGATAAGCAATTATTGTCTGAATCCATTCACATGTGTCTTGTGTATTCCTTCCAGATCTGTGCGGTAATCCAGCATGAGACCTCGGCTGGCCATACGCTATACAATTTTCTTGAGATTTTTGCTTTATGCAGACCATACATGGGTTGAATTCTGAACGAATTTTCATCAGCAAAATCGAAAACGTTGTTCGCTCATTAATCCGATGGCGCCATCAATGATTTAGAAATTCGGCCGACCAAGTCTTAAAGTTCACCCTGTATACCAGGTGAAACTTCTGTTCCTTCCAGGTCGTGGCTCATGCGCATATTCTTTTCGGAAAAAAACGATCGTACGATTTCACATTCATCTCCTTCTCACCACCTGATTCAACTGGTTGTGCGGTGGTTTCAGCACAGCCCCATACACTTGCATCAATCATGTCCAGCGGCAATAATGCCTGCTAAATGTGTTATGCTGTTCAATTTTTGCAGAGCAATGGCACGTGTTCAGGTTGGAAGCCGTGGGTGGTAAAACTGAATGCAGTGCTAAATTACATAAGTAGACATTGGGAAAATTATTTCCCTTCTATTGGTGGTCAATAGGAAGAATGGTCCCTAAATTGGTGGTCATTGGGCAGAATGGTCTCACATTGGGGTCAGTGGGAAGAATGCTCCTTACATTGGTGGTCAGAAAAAAGACAGTTCCCTACATTGGTGTCCTTACCTGGGGTGGACTGACCATTTGGAAACTTGGGCACTGACAAAGGGCCTGGGGTCAGTAGGGGGCCCCATGAGATGCCCCTGGTACCTTTTTCATAGGCTCTTTTGAGTTTGGGCAAGGACACAGGGGCCTCATGATCCCCTATTGCCCATGGGCCCCATGAGTTGTCAGTCCACCCCTGCTGCTTACATTGGTGGTTAGTGGGTATATTGCTCCTTACATTGGTGGCCCATGGGTAGAATGAACCTTGTATCGGCGGTCAGTGGGAAGAATGCTCCTTACATTGGTGGACAGTGGGAAGAATGTTCCTTACATTGGTGGACAATGGGAAGAATGTTCCTTACATTGGTGATCAGTGGGAAGAATGTTCCTTACATTGGTGGTCAGTGGGAAGAATGCTCCTTACAATGGAGGTCAGTGGGAAGAATGTTCCTTACATTGGTGATCATTGGGAAGAATGTTCCTTACATTGGTGGTCAGTGGGAAGAATGTTCCTTACATTGGTGATCATTGGGAAGAATGTTCCTTACATTGGTGATCAGTGGGAAGAATGCTCCTTACATTGGTGGTCCATGGGAAGAATGTCCCTTACATTGGTGGTCAGTGGGAAGAATGCTCCTTACATTGGTGGTCAGTGGGAAGAATGTTCCTTACATTGGTGGACAGTGGGAAGAATGCACAAAGTGGTTGTATGGGGCATTCCTGACTCTCTCTCTCACTCTCTATTTCGATTTGGATACATTTCTTCTAGTTAGTATAGTTGTCAGTTACTTCACGTGAAATGCACAGTGCCAGATTACACTGCAGAAGAAATTCCTCCCTGTCCTGTTGAGGTGGTGGTTCACAAAGTCCTGGGTGAGATTGGGAAGATTTGTGGTCTTGAGAGGGGCAGGGATCCTCGGGCAGTCTGGATAAGGCCGTGGAGGAATATCAGACCTGCCATTGGTGAACTGTCTATCTCTGGGTGAGGGGCTCTTTTCTTAAACTGTTCTTGTCACTCCCCTAATTTGGTTTTTTGAAGAAATGCTGCATGCTTGAGGGAGGTGGGTTTGTTTTTTCACCTTGAAGTTTTGATGTCTGGTTTAGTGGGGTCATCCCCATTATCCCCAGTAAAGTATAGCCCGTAGCAAAAAAACCCAAAACAAATATATATATATATATATATATATACTGTATATGTAAAAGGGCTAGGGGCAACAGGGGAATCAGGGTAGAGATAGGGTTAATTTTAAAATAGTGGATTAGGGAGGTACTTACTGTAATTGGTGGTTTCAATAGGAGAGGAGGGACTGCAAGGAGGGTCTTCGAGGCGGATCAGTAATTTCCGGAAATCTGGAGAAGAACCGTGGAAGAAGAACGCCCCGCAACCTTGTATTGCATCCAGTTTCCCTGGTTTATTTTAGCAGTGTGGCAGATGGGGTATTTGGAGGCATTTTAAATTCTGCTCTGATTATCATAGTAGGGAGCCATCTAAGGTATGGAGTCCCCAGTGGAATTTCAGTTAATGGTGGGTTAACTGGTAGGTTGAACTGAGAGGTATCTGCAGAGAGTTGGGTTGGTCCCCGAGCTGGTGTGACGCGGCTGGTGACTGTGTAAGCAGTTATGCAGATACAAAAGTGGATGTTTGATATTTTTTGCCTCCAAAGATAGGCAACCTTATGTCGATTGTTATTGTTATCATTAACATTGTTGCTGTTTTAAAAAATGTTTGTTAGATATGGTTATTTGTTAATAAATTGCCACTACGGACAATTTTTCTCCACAAAATGGTGCTGTTAAGTCGGGGTCAAGGGTTTGGGGCAGCATAGAGGTCGCCATCACATTGGCAGGATGACATCTGTTGTGCCTTAGTCATGATATCTTCATTTATGAGATTCTTCCTTCGCTATAGGCCATCTTTTGTTTGAGAGCAGATTTTGCTATATCTATAGTCTTTTTTGTGTGAATAGGTCTATATTTATTTATTTATTTATGCATATTATTCTGTATTTTAAGTTTATTGATTGCAAGAATTTTATTAAAGAAAAATTGGGAAGAATGCTCCTTACATTGGGGGTCAGTGGGAAGAATGTCCCTTACATTGGGGGTCAGTGGGAAGAATGTCCCTTACATTGGGGGTCAGTGGGAAGAATGTTCCTTACATTGGTGATCATTGGGAAGAATGCTCCTTACATTGGGGGTCAGTGGGAAGAATGTTCCTTACATTGGTGATCATTGGGAAGAATGCTCCTTACATTGGTGATCAGTGGGAAGAATGCTTCTTACATTGGGGGTCAGTGGGAAGAATGCTTCTTACATTGGGGGTCAGTGGGAAGAATGCTCCTTACATTGGGGGTCAGTGGGAAGAATGCTCCTTACATTGGGGGTCAGTGGGAAGAATGCTCCTTACATTGGGGGTCAGTGGGAAGAATGCTTATTACATTGGGGGTCAGTGGGAAGAATGCTCCTTACATTGGGGGTCAGTGGGAAGAATGCTCCTGACATTGGTGTTCGGTGGGAAGATCATCCCTTACATTGGTGGTCAACAGGGGCGGACTGACAACTCATGGGTCCCCCTGCAAAAGGGGATCATGGGGCCCCTGCGTCCTTGCCCAAACTTAAAAAAGCCTATGAAAAAGGTACCAGAGGCATCTCATGGGACCCCCTACTGACCCCGGGCCCTTGGGCAGTGCCGGAGTTTCCAAATGGTCAGTCCGCCCCCGGTGGTCAATAAGAAAAATGCTCCTTATATTGGTGGTCAGTAGAGAGAATATTCCTTTCATTGGTAGTCAGAGGGAAGAATGTCCCTTACATTGGTGGTCAGTGGGAAGAATATGGTGGTCAGTGTAAAGAATGCCCCTTACATTGGTGGTCAGTGGGAAGAATGCTCCTTACATTGGTGGTCAGTGGGAAGATTGTCCCTTACATTGGTGGTCAGTGGGAAGATTGCCCCTTCCATTGGTGGTCAGTGGGAAGATTGCCCCTTCCATTGGTGGTCAGTGGGAGAAGGAGGAGGACACACTGAAGGAGCTCTCCCTGAGAACCAGCGTTTTCAAGCCTGGGCCTTGCCTGCTAGCTTGGCCCAGGAACCATGCCTGATCCAGGGGGAGGACCTGGGAGGGATTCCCCTGATGAGACCGGGCCTAGTGAGGAGGAGGAGGTGGAGGACCTGACTGTGGGTCCCAGCCCTGGTGAGGATGTCAATGTCTTCAGGCAGAAGATTACTGATAGATTGGTGACTATTGGAAGAGCTGAGGAGAAACTTATTGTGTTAAAATCTGAACACAAATCCTTCAGAGCCAAATACTGCCAGGCCTGGAGCAAGAACAGATTGGGCATGAAGCCAGCGCTCCAGCACATGGAGGAGAAAGTAAAGAGACAATCTTTATTATTAGAAAAGTTGAAAGCTAGAAGTGGAGCATTTAAAGAAAAGTTTGATAATGAGAGGAGATTTGCCAGCCAGACATCAGTGAGCTCTGTGGATCAGCAGCCTCAGGTAATGGATGACCCGGCTCCATCTACATCAGCGTCTCTCCCCCCATGTCAGGCTGTGGAATCACCAGTGGCAACGAGCCAGGGGGTTGAGGGTGAGTATGGAACCTTGAGGTTCCTCCAGCACATGGAGTCACCCCTGAGAGCAGACAAGTTTGCCTTCACTGATGACCCTGCAGAAGTCCCTGAGGATGG
This sequence comes from Staurois parvus, assembly GCF_062004578.1. Lineage (NCBI taxonomy): Eukaryota > Metazoa > Chordata > Amphibia > Anura > Ranidae > Staurois > Staurois parvus. Next base: position 1,307,846 of record NW_028319042.1, read on the forward strand.
ACAGAGGAGGTACAGAGCAGCAAAGCCAAGACTGGTGGAGAGATCCCAGTACACCAACATGGCTGCTTCCAGCATGTCTGCCCCACCTGCTGCGGTGAGTACTGCGGATGAGGAGCTCTGCAAGCAACCTGCTGTGGAGGAATCCTCAGCCAACCTGGAGGAAAAATCCCTGGCAGAGAGGTCTCCAGACCATCAGGGGAATGTGGATGAACCTGCACCAAGCACCCCACAGATGGAAATTGTTGCTGCTGTTCCTGCTGAGACCAGTAGTCCCTCCAAAGGCAAGATGGCTGCCACCTGCAGAGAGACTGTTTCACCTGAGCTCCCAGGTGCTCCAGAGCTGATTGATGCTGGTGGGGGAGGGGAGCAGCACACTGCACAACATGGAGAGCAAACAGCACACATGGATGTCTCACTTGTTGCTGTGTCTGAACATCGAATCCAGTCCTGGGCTGAGTCTCCTTTCTTGGAGCAAGAGATGACTGCTGGAGCTTCTATGGTTGCAGGAGTGAGTGCGGACATTGCTGTGAAGTCTATGACTGTTGAGACTGGTAAAGCAATGGATGTGTTGGTGGTGGGTGGAGGTGAAGGGGTTAACGTTGCTGATAAGACTAAAAATGACATTTCTCCCCCTGCTGAGCAGAGAGAGGATACACCATCCAATCCCGGATCTGTGCAATCGGTATCTGCTAGAGTTGCACCAGACGCTCCCAGACACATAAATATTTCTGCTGCTGGGAGGATTGGGGGGAGCTATGCCTCTGTTTTGGGGAGTCGCACCAAGGGGGGTGGTGGTAGTGTTGGGAATGCTAATGGTCACAATTTGGGGAGGTTTGGTGGTGGGATGGTTGGTGGGGTCAGGAGAAGGAATGTGGTACAGTTGAAGTGGGAGGGGGAAGGGAACCCACCAGTAAGGGGGAGGGTGGCGGAGTTGATTCTAGAGATGGGGTTTAAAGCCTGTGATGTGTTTGTGTTGATCTGCCCAGTCGGCAGCTATGAATACGATTTGTCATTTGTAAAACCTGAAGGCCTGGACCTGTTTTGGGAGAGATATTGGAGGTGCAGGAGCCTTCAGCAGTGGAAAGGTTTGGTGGCAAAGGTTGTTTCCAGACAGCCTTTGATAAAATCGGTGACAATCCTGGTCCGGAATGAATCTATACCAGAGGCTGATTTAGTAGTTTGGCTACGCCGACATGGTGAGGTCCTCACACCACTGCGGAAGGTCCTGGATGAGCATAGGATATGGACAGGGGCCTGGACGGTGTCAGTGCAATTGAGGGTGCTGGGCAATGTGGTTCAGCATCTTCCCTGCTCAGCCTTTCTGGGGAGAGATAGGCTGACCATTTTCTATCAGGGTCAGCCTAAAGTTTGTAACAAATGCGGAGAGAAAGGCCATTTTGCATCGTCCTGCACCATCAAGATGTGCTCACTGTGCCAGGAGTTTGGCCATTTGGCCAAAGAATGCACCGAGATTCGGTGTAATTTGTGCCAGCAGCTGGGTCATCCATACAGTCTGTGCACAGAGGCACTACACAACCTGCCAGGACTGGAGGCTGAGCTGCAGAGGCTGGATAAAGAGGATGAGGCAGCTGATGCTAGGGAGGAAACTGTTGTTGCCCCTCCTGTGTCTGTTCCGTCTGTTGTGTCAGATTGTGTTTCCCCCAGTAATGTCACCCCTGAGTCTGTCCCTCCTGTTCCTATGGTACGTAGATCCTCCAGACTGGCGGAAGCTGCAGGGGGGGCTGGTTTAGTGGATCTTCCCTCTCGGCCTACTCCACCTCCGGTACCTGTCCCCCAACAGCGCAAACGTGGTCAGGAGGTTGTGGGGGTGCCGGATGGGGGTGGAGCCGATGGGGCTCAGGGAGGGGTATCCATGTCCCTTGTCTCACCTCCTGCTGGGGGGGATTCGGCTGATTAGGGGTGGGAGAGGGTGAAGAAGAAGAAGAGGAGGATGAGAAGAGCTGTCCTCAGAATCAGATCCAGGAGGGGTCCCTCTTGGCAATACTTTTTCAGTTTTGTCAGGTGATGAGATGGTATCGGATATATCCATTTCTCTATCATCTATGGATGAGGGGGAGTCACATACTCTGAAGAGAGCTGTTTCGGGTGATGAGAGTGTGGTAGAGGTTAGGAAACGACTACCCCAATCATCCTGATGGCAGTTCCCACTCTGTTAAAGGTGGCGACCGTTAATGTCACCAGCATTAAATCTGCAAGAGCTCGTGATACGGCCTTATTTTTGCTCAGCGAGTTTGATGCTGAGATTTTATTTTTGCAAGAGACCTGGCTCAATACATTGGCCGATGTCTATCTAGCAAAAAGGGAGTGGAGATGTGGTCCCTCCTTTTGGTCTCTTGCGGCTGAACCTTGCAGCGGAGTTGCGGTCCTTTTTAAAACCGATATGGTAACGTGCCGGCGGGTAATTGAGGTAGAAATGGGGAGATGCATGGTCTTAGACGTCTCTGTTAGGGGGCAGGACCTGCGCCTGATCAATATCTATGGACCGCAGTCAAAATGGGGCAGGAAATGCCTCCTCACAAAGATCAAGCCCTCCTTTTTACGTCCCAGCAGGTTGTCTTTGGAGGTGACTTTAACACCATAATTAGGCCTGAAGACAGGAGAGGCTCCATAGACAGGCTGGGTTATGATAGCGTTTTTCTCAGAGATTTGGTTAGACAGGCAGGCCTGGTAGATGTGCACATTAAGCACTGCCCTGGCAGCACGGGGTTCACATTTCAGAGAGGGAATAGTCAGAGCAGGATAGACAGGTTTTTTTTTGAAGGAGAACTCTGCTTTCTCGGCTCCTGAGTTGAAGGCGGTGGAGTTCTCTGACCACTGTATGCTGTCTGTGACTCTGAATGCCTCGGACACTCCACCCAGGGGAAGGGGTGTCTGGAAACTGAATTCGGCTCTCCTGGAAGATGTAGAGGTAAGACAATCCTTTGAGGATTTTTTTCAGGCACAGGTTTCTATTCTGGACTTTTGCAGCAGTAAGTCAGAGTGGTGGGAGCTTGTGAAACAAAGGGCGATTGGACTTTTCAAGGCCATAAGTAAGAAGAAGCAGCTTGGTATGTATATTGCCTACCAGCATTTGCGGAGGAAGCTTGATCGTCTTGTCTCGTATGGAGGAGATCCAGGGGAGATCTCTGAAGTGAAGCTTCTTCTTAGGAAGTGTCAATACGACCGGCATGCCTCCTTGGTTCTGGAGAGGGATTATGGGAAATATCACTCACCTGATCCTTACCAGAACTGTAAGCAAGGCATAGCAATTAAGACGGTCATTGGCCTGAAAGACAGTACAGGTTCCCTGATAAAGTCCAGATCAGGGATCTTGGAGATCTTTGGGTCATATTATGCAGACCTCCTGGGAAGAAAGGACCTTAGCCGGGACAGGATGGAAAGCTTTCTGGATTCTACTCCAGGATTGGGAAATGGTGCATTGCTTTTGATGAATTTGACAGAACCAATTTCAGCAGATGAGGTAGTTCATGCTATAGACAAGCTGGCTACCAAAAAATCGCCTGGGCCAGATGGATTGACAGCTGAATTTTACAAGTGTTTTAAGTCCATTCTGGCTCCCTTTTTAGAGGAGGTTTTTAACAGCTGTCTAGAAGAGGGTTCGCTCCCTCCCTCCATGAGGCAATCCGCTGTGATTCTTCTGTCAAAAGGTAAAGACCCCTCAATGATTGAGAACTGGCGCCCCATCAGTCTTCTCAATGTTGATAGAAAGATCTTGGCAAAGATTCTTTTTTGGCGCTTGTCGTCAGTAGCAGGCGATTTGTTGTCCAGCCATCAGCACTGTTCGGTCCAAGGTAGAAGTACCTTTTCAGCAGTTTTGGCTATCCGGGAGGCTTTGGAACGATGCAGGGCTGCTGGATGGAGAAAGTACTTGCTGGCATTGGATCAGGCAAAAGCTTTTGATCGAGTGAATCATGAATATCTGTGGTTGCTGCTTGGTAGATACTGCCTGCAGGGGAGGTTTATAGATTGGCTGAAGACATTATATAAAGGGGCTGAGAGCTTCCCACTTGTTAATGGTTGGGTTGGGTGGCCTTTTGAGGTTGGCTCTGGTGTGCGCCAGGGATGTCCTTTGAGCCCCCTGCTATATGCTTTCGCAATTGACCCCTTTGTAAGAAGGCTAGAGGGCGCATCGTTGTGCGGGGTGCCTCTGGGCATTGCTGGTGTGCCGCCTTTGAAGGTCGTTGCCTATGCTGATGATGTGTCTGTTATTATCTCTGGGACTGAGGAGGCGCAGGAGGTGGTCTCTGTGATAGAGCAGTACACGGAGGCTTCTGGCTCTAAAGTCAACCATGAAAAGAGTGAAGTTTTCTGGATGGGTGAGGAGGGTGAAAGCTTCGAACTTCCGGATGCCTTCCCAGAGCCCCAGCAGGAAATTAAAATTTTGGGCATCAAATTTGGTCCTGGTGACTATGGTCATCGAAACTGGGAAAGCAGGTTGGTAGTTGCCAATGCCAAAGTAGCGAGCTGGAAGAGATGGAGGCTTTCCTTAAGAGAGAGGGTTGACTTGATCAAAACTTACCTGATCCCGATCTTTTTATATGTCAGCTTCGTCTGTATCTTGCCAGTATCTCTCTATGCACGGGTCTACAGCTGTTTTTTCCAACTGTTATGGGGAAATAGGCTGAACTTGATCAAACGCAATGTAACTTACCTGTCCAGGCGGGAGGGTGGCCTAGGAATGGTCAACCCGATAGTTTTCTTTTCTTTGCTCTTTTTAAAGTACAATCTTGGTAATATGTTAGCAGAGACCCCGCCGGGATGGGTGGGTATTTTTCAGTCTTGGTTTAGGCCTTTTCTGCATTGCTGGGAAGATGGCGGCCCAGTGAAAAGTCTAAGAGTCCGACATGGCAAGCTCCCGGCTTATGTTGCCCCGTGTCTGAAAATACTTCGGCAGTGGCAGGTGACAGTGGAGGATATCAGGTCCCTTCCCAAGAAGCTTCTGGGGGAGAGGATTTTGGCTTCTGCTTTCAGTGTGTCACTGGCCTTAAAGGATTGCCCAGGCTCCGTAATGAGGGAGGGATTGCGTTTAATTAACTTGGAGAGAATCCCTTTGAAGTTTAGGGATCAAGCCTGGCTCGCTTTTCATGGAAGGCTCTATGTGAGAGGGAACCTGAAGCACCGCCCTGTGGATGATCGGGATTGTCCTAGAGCAGAGTGTGTTGGTAAAGTGGAGTCTATGGACCACTTTCTGCTCCTGTGTCCCTTTAACATAGAGGTGTATAAAAGGGTGGGGAGGGTTCTGGGCATCCCCTTTCTCTATCGCATGAGTTATGCAGAGTGGGTGTATGGGGCGTTCCCAGCTCGCTGGGACTTTGATTTGGATACACTTTTTCTAGTTAGTATAGTTGTCCGTTACTTCACATGGAACGCACGGTGTCAGATTACCCTGCGGAAGAAAGTCCTCCCTGTAGAGGTGGTGGTGCACAATATTCTGGGTGAGGTTGGGAAGATTCGGGGTCTTGAGAGGGTCAGAGAGCCTCGGGCGGTCTGGATAAGGGCGTGGAGGAATATCAGACCTGCCTTTGGTGAACTGTCCATCTCTGGGTGAGGGGCTCTTTCCTTATACTGTTCTTTTCACTCCCGTAGTTTTTGTTGATTAAGATCTTTTTTCAAGAAGGGCTGCATGCATAAGGGGGGTGGGGTGGTTTCTTGACCTCACAGGTTTGATGTCTGGTGTAGTGATGTGAGTGGTAGTACGATTTATTTCCCCAATTATGTCAAGTTAATTTCTGAGACATTTGCTTTTGTCTGACAGCAGATTTTGCTATGTTTATTTTCGTTTTGCTGTAAATATATATAATTTTTTTATATTCTGTATAATATTTTATGTTTATTGATTGCGAGACTTTTAATAAAGAAATATTGGGAAGAATGCTCCTTACATTGGTGGTCAGTGGGAAGATTGTCCCTTACATTGGTGGTCAGTGGGAAGATTGTCCCTTACATTGGTGATCAGTGGGAAGAATGTCTCTTACAATGAGGGTCAGTGGGAAGAATGTCCCTTACATTGGTGGTCAGTGGGAAGAATGTCCCTTACATTGGTAGTCAGTGGGAAGATTGCCCCTTACATTGGTAGTCAGTGAGAAGAATGTCCCCCTCACATATAGCTGAAAAGGTCTTGGAGTAAGTTTCCAGCTATCATAAATACAGAAATTGCTAAAGAAACCCCTAGGAACCTCTGGAGGAACCCTAAGATTCCACTGAATCCTGGTTGAGAAGGGACGTTATGGAGAATACAACACCCGGCAGGTATATGTCCTTGTGCTTTCGGAGCAGTCTCACCACAGAGATTCATTTTCTGTGAAAGACGTGGATGTTTTTCCACCATCTGCTCCCAGCAGTCAAGAAGTGGTTACTTCGTCATTTTGAACCAGCTTATTTATCAGCATTCTCGAAGAGAATTCGCCTTTGTGCTGCCTCAACAAAGAATCAATACGATTCATAAAAAGTGACGGCGTTGTGTATGGGGACATAAATTAAACTTGCTAATGGGACGGCTCGGTGAATTTGGCACTGGGAGCATTTCGGCTCAGGCCGATACATGTCGTCCCCGCGTTGCTGGCTAATGTCAAGAAAACTGACTTATTTGTATGAAAGCAAAATTGAGCGGCTTCCAGTGATAATGACGGCCATATATTATGAAGATGACAAAGTACTGACATACATATCTATCTGGAACAAGAAAAATGTTGTAGATCATTATATCAAGGCTCAGCAACAAGCTGCACCTGCCAGCCCCATCGCCAAGTGCAGAAAGACGTACATCTGCTGGGACTGGACTCCTCGCCTGCCAACTGGAGGCTAAAAAAAAAAAAACATGTCTACCATTTAAGTACGGAACTTGGTTATTTCAACCAATCAGAGATGGGCAGCCTTTGAGGAGCACATGAACTCATGATCCCAGTAACAGGGGTTTATGGGAGGGAACCCAGTTACTGTTAGTGACCGGTTCCTCTTCTGACTACATGAAGTGAAATGTGGGGCTATCACAAAAAAATGACCTGGGTGGCTGTAGAGCCACCTGATCACTTTTACAGTTCCAAGAAGTTGCTGCACGCCCCTCTCTGCTGCCAGCCCAGGCCCCTCTCTGCTGCCAGCCCAGGCCCCTCTCTGCTGCCAGCCCAGGTGGTTCCCAGTCTCTCCCATTCCCCCACAATTTTGATTGTTCGCTCTTGAGCAATCAACTGTTTATTTTTTATTGTAGTTCTCATATATTTTTTTTTTAATATTCAAATAGGTGCAGGTTCTCCCCCCTTCCAGGTCACCCCTTGTCTCTGCCCCCTACCCACCCTCAAGCACCTTGGTTCCATTCCCTACCCACTTCACAGTTTTGCCCCTTTTTAGAGACTACAGAACCAAGTATCATTTTGTGGTGATAAATAACTTGTATGGAATTTGTTATTGATAACCAGAAAAGCAGTAAAATATATGCCCTGCAGCCAACAACAATAGATCCCCCCAGCCACAATAGACCCCCTACAACAAAATAACCTCCCAACAACAATAGACGCCCTTCAGCAACAATAGATCTTGTAGCAGCCGGCATCAAGAGACCCTCTAGCAGCCAGAAATAATACACCACAAGCTGCATAAGACCCCCCCAGCAACAACAGATCTTTTGTAGCCAAAAACAATAGTTCCCCCCATCCACAATAGACCCCCTACAACAAAATCTGTCCCAACAACAATAGACACCCTCCAGCATTAATAGATCTCCCAAAAGCCAGCATCAAGAGACCCTCCAGCAGCCAGCAACAATACACCCCCAGCTGCATAAGACCCCCAAGCAACAATAGATTCCCTGAAGCCAACAACAATAGATCCCCCCAGCCACAATAGACCCCCTACAACAAAATACCTTCCCAACAACAATAGACACCATTCAGCATTAATAGATCTCCCAGCAGACAGCATCTAGATACCCTCCAGCAGCCAGCAACAATACATCCCCAGCTGCATAAGAACCCCAGAAACAATAGATCCCCTGCAGCCAACAATAGATCCCCCAGCCACAATAGACCCCCTACAACAAAATAACCTCCCAACAACAATAGACACCCTTCAGCAACAATAGATCTTGCAGCAGCCGGCATCAAGAGACCCTCTAGCAGCCAGCAACAATACACCCCAGCTGCATAAGACCCCCCCAGCAACAACAGATCTTCTGCAGCCAAAAACAATAGTTCCCCCCATCCACAATAGACCCCCTACAACAAAATCTGTCACAACAATAGACACTCTCCAGCATTAATAGATCTCCCAACAGCCAGCATCAAGAGACCCTCCAGCAGCCAGCAACAATACACCCCCAGCTGCATAAGACCCCCAAGCAACAATAGATTCCCTGAAGCCAACAACAATAGATCCCCACAGCCACAATAGACCCCCTACAACAAAATACCTTCCCAACAACAATAGACACCCTTCACCATTAATAGATCTCCCAGCAGACAGCATCGAGATACCCTCCAGCAGCCAGCAACAGTACATCCCCACCTGCATAAGAACCCCCAGAAACAATAGATCCCCTGCAGCCAACAGTAGATCCCCCAGCCACAATAGACCCCCTACAACAAAATCCCTCTCAACAACAATAGACACCCCCCAGCATTAATAGATCTCCCAGGTCCCAGCAGCCAGCATCAAGATACCCTCCAGCAGCCAGCAACAATACATCCCCAGCTGTATAAGACCCCCCCAGCAACAACAGATCCCCTGCAGCCAAAAACAATAGATACCCCCAGCCACAATAGACCCCCTACAACAAAATCCCTCTCAACAACAATAGACACCCCCCAGCATTAATAGATCTCCCAGGTCCCAGCAGCCAGCCCTCAAGAGACCCTCCAGCAGCCAGCAACAATACACTCCCAGCTGTATAAAACCTCCCCCCCAGCAACAACAGATCCCCTGCAGCCAACAACAATGGACCTCTCCAGCAAAAATAGATCCTCCAGCAACAACAAATCCCCCAACAACAGACATCAACAGACCCTCCAGCACACCCCATCACCTCTTGTCATTACATACTGTACATGATGCCAAAACTGCATTCCCCCATGTTCCTGCTGAAAAAAATCCCTGGCTGATCTTATTGTTGGGGACTTTCTTTTTTATTATTTTTATTATTATTATTGTGTTGTTAATTGGAGATCAGCAGTAACTTTTAGCTCCATAAAAAAAAGATCCTCTCCCTGCAGTACAGTACTCCTACCATTGCTTCATCCCTGGTTCCAAAACTTTCCTAACTTCTGCCCCCCTTTTACTGTTGTCCCTCCAAGGTGCCCACCGATGAAACAGCCACAGGAGCCCCTAAAAGCCGGATTTTAAGATGCAAGGCTGAAGTTTCAAAATTTTCTACAGCTGCAACATTTAATTAATTGCATTAGCAGTTCAATGATTGCATTTTCCTTTTGCCAGTGGTGGCTAATAGAAATAAGTCAAGCAATATGGAAGTTTTTAATTTAGTTTACCTTGTTACATGCCAATATAATACATTTCCCCGGCCAGGAAACCTCCCGCCTGGTGACTTGAACCACTCAAGCCTATTAATCAGCCTTAATGATGTAAAATGTTCCTCTAGCCAAAAAACTAGGGAATGTTTGAATCGCTTGTCAAAGCTTTTCCTTTCAACTCGACCATATCATTCTAGTTTCTGCATCTCTTTCGGTCCCAATGACAATGCCCCCCCCCACAGTAATAGATCCCCCCCAGCATACTGTGTGTGTGTGTGTATATATATATATATATATATATATATATATATATATATATCCACAGTGGTGTATTTAGGTTTTAGGCAACACAAAAATCGATCACCAACCAACACCCTGCCCCCCAACCCGAGAGAGCTTTCCACTACCATCACCCTCCATACACCAGCCACCCCCCACCCAGCAAGAGAGAGAAAGGCACTCACCTTCACAGCTCCAGACATCCCCTAGTTACATAGTCTGGCTGAAAAAAAGTCAAAAGTCCATCCAGTTCAACCATAGGAAAAAAAAAAGTTATAATCCTACACCCACATTTGATCCAGAGGAAGGCAAAAAAAACCAGCAAAGCACGATCCAATTTGCTCCTGCAGGGACAAAAATTCCTTCCTGATCCCCCGAGAGGCAATCGGATATTCCCTGGATCAACTTTACCTATAAATGTTATATCCAGTTATATTCTGTGTATCTAGGAAAGAATCCAGGACTTTCCTACAGCAATCCACTGAGCTGGACACAACCGACTCTTGAGGGAGTCTATTCCACATTCTCACAGCTCTTACTGTGAAGAAACCTTTTCGTGTTTGGAGATTATATTTCTTTTCCTCCAGATGTAAAGAGCTCCCCCTTGTCCTCCGTGATGACCTCAGGGGGAATAACTACACAGAGTTCACTATATGAACCGCTGATGTATTTAGAGTCAGGCTCCGCATACACCATCGAGCAGCCTGCAGCCTCTCTCGGATCCTACCTGGTCCCCAAGCCGCGTGTGTCCCTTCTTCTGTCCGTTCTTCTGAGTGCTGCCCCCCTGAAAAACGCCACCCTATGCAAATGCCGTGTTTGCCTTTTGTTAAACACACCCCTGTGTATATATATATATATATATATATATATATATATATATAACAACGGCTTGGCGTTTGCTACCCAATTTGATTTGAGGTATTCTCGGACTGGTGGCCTCCTCCCTGGTGCTCAGAAAATCTCCCTTTTGTATATCCAATCACTACTGATCTTCATGTACTGCTATTGAACAGAATGCTATCATCGACTGGAAATTTGCTGCCTCTTTTTTCATTTAGCTTTATATAATTTTGTGTACACTGTTATGCTTTATCTATATTTTCATTGTTAGCCTCCCTAGCGGTCTGATGATGTCAGTATTTCTGTGCTCAAAGCGGTACATTTTTTTGCATGGAAATATGTATTTTTTTTTTTTTATTGTAGGCCTATAATTTTTAGGAATAACTCACTGAAATCTGTCTGAACAAGAGTCTAGTAAACATCCCGGGGATGATAAAATTTGAAGCACGAAATCATAAATTAAAATATAATAAATAATCATAAAAAATAATATAATAATAATAAATGTAATTCAATAATGTCATAAAACCGAAAACACTGAAATGTGAAATATAGCGCCAAGTTCGCACATCGCTGAGCAAAGTCACAGAATCGTTTTCAGTGTCTGATGAGGAATTTCCCCCACGAATCATTATCACTCAATTCTGCAAGTGGTTCTGATTTACTATCGCTGTTCTCTAGCCGGTCTAAAAACAATTTTGACCTAAAGGGACGCTTTTTGGACGCCATGGACGTTTCTCAGTTTCCAGGCAGAAAGAACAGTAAAAATGCAGGCAGGGCACAGGACAAAGCACTCGGGACAAAATGTATGTGAAATGGTTTGATACAGGAATGTTATACTATGTGATTTTAGTGTATTGAGTGTCACATTTTTTACATTTTTGAATTTCCCGCCAGTTCCGTGTGGATTAAATGTATTTTTAAAGACATACAGTATATTTGAAAATGTATTTTAAAAATATTTTTCATATTTTTTTCATTTGTTATTATTATTATTTTATTGATTAACATTCCTTTTTATTATTCAGATTCTTTTTATTATTCAGATTTTAGACACTCCCCCCCATACCCCCACCACCATTAGCTTCCACCACTGCCACCCTGGTTGAACTACAGCCCCAAGAGGCATTGCAAGACTCTCACAGCCATGGGCATGACTCCCAAAGTCAGAGGCATGATGGGATTTGTAGTTTCACCGCAGCCGGAGCGCTGAGCTTGCCTTCCCCTATGGCAGAGCCAAGCAAAGCGTTGATGGAAATCATAATCCTTCGGCAGGTAGACTCTCCTCCCAGTACATACTTCAAGGATTAATTTTCAATTACCGCCGGTTCCTCTGGTTATTGTGTACGGATGCACAGCGCTGCATCCAGAATAATAATCCTCGCGTGTAATATAGGTAATGATATAAATCTGACAGCCTCTAATGAACCTGACGCTTTGTACTACCTAAACTTAATTTCCTTACAAATGTTTTATTTCCCCGCAGAACGATGGAGAGACAAATGCAGGAGAATGATTCATAATAATCTCAACTAATGAGGGCTTTAGCTGCTAAATTCTCTTACTAATACAAACAGATGATCTTAGGCGCGCGTTAGAAGCTGTCACCCCCGGCCTTCAACGCAGACAATACGGGAAAGAGGCGAGCGGGGGCGGTTCGGCAACCATTCGACTTGACGGTTTTGGTGATAGGAAGTCAAGAGATCCACGCAATAAAAACGTTCCCTCTGAGACAGAAGATTACCCGCCATCTGCTCGACGATCATTTTTAAGAGACAGGAAACACGTGAAATCTCCGGTGAACTTAGGAAAAAAGAAGTTTCTGCCTAATTATGTATTTTTTTAAAAAATGTCGACGCCAAAATAGTCTTGGAAAAGAAAAAGTTTGGAGACACGGATCGAGATGCCGTTCATTTCCACCATTCCATCATGAATACAAACACTTTAACAAATTGATACATTTTTAAGAATTATAGAAAAAAAAATGCATTTGGGCATTCATTTACATCTGTGCGGGTGGTGCCGCTGCAGATCTGCATGAAAATCCGTGCAGCCGCACCACCCACACAGAGAATTGTGGACCCGCGGGTGGATGCCATTAGTTCTCATGGCACGCCGCCGGAACTGGAAAACGCAACTCTCCTGGGGACCGAGGTTCCCGTGCGGGCTCTGTTATCCAAAGAAGTGCAGGGACTTCTTCCCTGCGTGTCACGGGGCACAAACGAACGGGATCTCGTGCCCGTGCAAAATGCGGCCCACATACATGTGAACCGGGGTGAGTCTTATACATACGCAAATGCTTCAGAGGTTTTTCTGATCTTAATTATACATTTAAAATAAAGGCACCTAATATAGGAAAGGATATATAAATCCAGAAATAAATAAACACGTATGTTGATAAATTAACCACTTCCAGTCCGGACACTTTCACCCCCTTCCAGTCCGGACACTTTCCCCCCCTTCCAGTCCGGACACTTTCCCCCCCTTCCAGTCCGGACACTTTCCCCCCCTTCCAGTCCGGACACTTTCCCCCCCTTCCAGTCCGGACACTTTCCCCCCCTTCCAGTCCGGACACTTTCACCCCCTTTCAGTCCGGACACTTTCACCCCCTTCCTGTCCGGACACTTTCCCCCCCTTCCAGTCCGGACACTTTCCCCCCCTTCCAGTCCGGACACTTTCCCCCCCTTCCAGTCCGGACACTTTCCCCCCCTTCCAGTCCGGACACTTTCACCCCCTTCCAGTATGGACACTTTCACCCCCTTCCAGTCCGGACACTTTCCCCCCCTTCCAGTCTGGACACTTTCCCCCCCTTCCAGTCCGGACACTTTCCCCCCCTTCCAGTCCGGACACTTTCCCCCCCCCTTCCTGTCCAGGCCAATTTTCATCTTTCAGCGCTGTCACACTTTGAATTACAATTGCGCGGTCATGCAATACTGAACCCATTTGCTTTTTTTTTAGCATTTTTTTGAGACCGATAAAACTTTATTTTGGTGGTATTTATTCACCACTGGGATTTTTTTTTTGCTATATAAATGAAAAAGTCAAAAAAGTTTGAAAAAAAGTGTTTTTCTTATTTAGTTTGCAAATAAATAATCTTTCTTCATAAATTATAAATCTTGGCCAAAATGTATTCAGCTATCTTTTTATAAAAAAATAAATAAATAACCCTAATTAGTTTATAGCCAAAAAATTATAATTTTTCTAAAAAATGTTTTACATTATATATATAGATATATAAAATATGTGTGTGTGTATAAATATATATATATATATATACAGTGGGGATCGAAAGTTTGGGCACCCCAGCTAAAAATTTGTATTAATGTGCATAAAGAAGCCAAGGAAAGATGGAAAAATCTCCAAAAGGCATCAAATTACAGATTAGACATTCTTATATGGTCCGGACTTGAAGTGGTTAACAAAATAATCACAGACACCTTTTATCAGGCATCACACTGGAATGTTGTACTGGCCAAACTGTCAATGTTTCAAGTAGTTAAGGAAAGTGGAAAAATAATGCTGGGGCCCTAAGGTTATCCTATTGGTATTGCTATTTTAAATTATTGATGTTGCTATAAATAATCCGGTTCCAGGGCAGGCGGCTTCTACACCCGAGAGCATGTTCTCTTTGTCTTACAGTGTCATTTAACAAAAATAGACATTGAAGTGCCACATCGCTGTTAAAAGGTCCAAATTCCACATTATTCTAATAAAAGTCAGGGGGACAACCCAAAGAGCCAAAGAGTAACCAAATGGCTTCCTTCACCAGGGCTAGAAAAAAAACTTAAGAACCTCTGTGTATCGATATTCCCCCTCCTCACCCACATGGAAGAAAAATATATTTGAAATATATTTTAAAATATTCTTCCCAAATATATTGACATATATTTGGAATACCAAATATTTGACAGTGTTCAATATATATATATATTTATTTATATACACACACACACACACACATATTTTATTTATATATTATTTTATTTATGTATTATAAATATTATATATATTATATGTGTATATATATATATATATATATATATATATATATATATATATATATATATATACACACACACACACACACACACATACTATATATATACAGTGGGGATCGAAAGTTTGGGCACCCCAGCTACAAATTTGTATTAATGTGCATAAAGAAGCCAAGGAAAGATGGAAAAATCTCCAAAAGGCATCAAATTACAGATTAGACATTCTTATAATATGTCAACAAAAGTTAGATTTTATTTCCATCATTTACACTTTCAAAATAACAGAAAACAAAAAAATGGCGTCTGCAAAAGTTTGGGCACCCTGCAGAGTTAATATCTTGTACTGCCCCCTTTGGCAAGTATCACAGCTTGTAAACGCTTTTTGTAGCCAGCCAAGAGTCTTTCAATTCTTGTTTGAGGTATCTTTGCCCATTCTTCCTTACAAAAGTCTTCCAGTTCTTTGAGATTTCTGGGCTGTCTGTCACGCACTGCTCTTTTAAGGTCTATCCATAGATTTTCAATTATGTTGAGGTCAGAGATTGTGAAGGCCATGGCAAAACCTTCAGTTTACGCCTCTTGATGTAATCCCCCGTGGATTTTGAGGTGTGTTTAGGATCATTATCCATTTGTAGAAGCCATCCTCTCTTTAACTTCAGCTTTTTCACAGATGGCATCAAGTTACCATCCAAAATTTGCTGAAATTTTATTGAATCCATTTTTCCTTCTACTCGTGAGATGTTCCCTGTGCCACTGGCTCCAGCACAACCCCAAAGCATGATTGATCCAACCCCATGCTTAACAGTTGGACAGAGGTTCTTTTCATTAAATTCTGTGCCACTTCTTCTCCAAACGTACCTTTGCTCATTCCGGCCAAAAAGTTCAATTTTAACCTCATCGGTCCACAGAACTTGTTTCCAAAATGCATCAGGCTTGTCTATTTGTTCATTTGCAAAGTTCAAACGATGATTTTTGTGGTGAGGATGTAGAAGAGGTTTTCTTCTGATGACTCTTCCATGAAGACCATATTTGTACAAGTATCTCTTTATAGTGGAATAGTGACCACAACTCCAGTGTCTGCCAGATCTTTCTGGAGGGATCGTGCAGTCAAACGTGGGTTTTGAATTGTTTTTCTCACAATCCTGCGAGCTGTTCTGTCTGATATTTTTCTTGGTCTTCCAGATGTTGCTTTAACTTCCACTGTTCCTGATGACTGCCATTTCTTAATTACATTCCGAACAGAGGATATTGACATCTGAAAACGCTTTGCTATCTTCTTATAGCCTTCTTCAGCTTTGTGAGAGTCAACTATTTTCAGTTTCAGTTTTCTAGACAACTGCTTAGAAGAAGCCATGGTGCTGGTTGTTGGGGCAAGGTCAGATGAGTCTGGGCATTTAAAACCTTTGAGATTGACATCACCTGGTCTTCCCAGACGATGATTGAGAACAATCCATGACACTGGCAGGTCTCAGCTTGGCAAAGGGGGCAGTACATGCTATAAATTCTGCAGGGTGCCCAAACTTTTGTAGATGCCATTTTTTTGTTTTCTGTTATTTTGAAAGTGTAAATGATGGAAATAAAATCTAACTTTTGTTGACATATTATAAGAATGTCTAATCTGTAATTTGATGCCTTTTGGAGATTTTTCCATCTTTCCTTGGCTTCTTTATACACATTAATACAAATTTGTAGCTGGGGTGCCCAAACTTTCGATCCCCACTGTATATATATAATATGTGTATGTGTGTGTGTGTGTGTGTGTATATATATATATATACACATATAATATATATAATATTTATAATACATAAATAAAATAATATATAAATAAAATATGTGTGTGTATATATAAATAAATATATATATATATTGAACACTGTCAAATATTTGGTATTCCAAATATATGTCAATATATTTGGGAAGAATATTTTAAAATATATTTCAAATATATTTTTCTTCCATGTGGGTGAGGAGGGGGAATATCGATACACAGAGGTTCTTAAGTTTTTTTTCTAGCCCTGGTGAAGGAAGCCATTTGGTTACTCTTTGGCTCTTTGGGTTGTCCCCCTGACTTTTATTAGAATAATGTGGAATTTGGACCTTTTAACAGCGATGTGGCACTTCAATGTCTATTTTTGTTAAATGACACTGTAAGACAAAGAGAACATGCTCTCGGGTGTAGAAGCCGCCTGCCCTGGAACCGGATTATTTATAGCAACATCAATAATTTAAAATAGCAATACCAATAGGATAACCTTAGGGCCCCAGCATTATTTTTCCACTTTCCTTAACTACTTGAAACATTGACAGTTTGGCCAGTACAACATTCCAGTGTGATGCCTGATAAAAGGTGTCTGTGATTATTTTGTTAACCACTTCAAGTCCGGACCAGGGGCGGACTGACAACTCATGGGGCCCCCGGACAATAGGGGATCATGGGGCCCCTGTGTCCTTTCCCAAACTCAAAAAAGCCTATAAAAAGGTACCAGGGGCATCTCATGGGGCCCCCTATTGACCCCGGGCCCTCAGGCAGTGCCCGAGTTTCCAAATGGTCAGTCCGCCCCTTGTCCGGACACTTTCACCCCCTTCCTGTCCGAACACTTTCACCCCCTTCCTGTCCGAACACTTTCCCCCCTTCCAGTCCGGACACTTTCACCCCCTTCCTGTCCGAACACTTTCCCCCCTTCCAGTCCGGACACTTTCCCCCCCCTTCCTGTCCAGACAAATTTTAAGCTTTCAGCGCTATCACACTTTGAATGACAATTGCGCGGTCATGCAACACTGTACCCATATTAATTTTTTAGCATTTTTTTGAGACAGATAAAACTTTATTTTGGTGGTATTTATTCACCGCTGGGATTTTTTTTTTTTTTGCTATATAAATGAAAAAGTACAAAAATATTTTTAAAAAGGTGTTTTTCTTATAAAAGTTTGCAAATAAATAATCTTTCTTCATGAATCGTGCCCAAAATGTATTCAGCTATCTTTTTAGTAAAAAAAAATATATATCCCAAATTAGTTTATAACCAAAAATTAATTTTTTTTTAATTTTTTTTATATTATTATTTATGTTTTTTTTAACATACTGTCACCCTAGCAGTACAGTGTCAGCATAGTAACACTGTACTACTTGTGGGGGGGGGGAATGAAGATTTTTTTTTTTTTTCACTCATTGCTTTTACACCCATAAAGGCTGTAAACACAATAATTTCTTCTTCTCTCTGGCTGCATTCTTGTAGCCATTGAGAAATACTGTGAGAGCTGTGATTGGTCACAACTTGTCACATGGTACAAGGCTGTTATGACTATCCCTGTACCATATGATGTCTTGAATTCAGTTGATTATTTAACAAAGTATCTCCTTGGATTTTGACAGTCGGTGTGGTGCTCTCACCGCTTCTCATAGAGGAGTCCTTCCTTAAAGACTAGGGATGATCTGGATTCAGTCCAAACCCAATTTTGCAGAACCTGCAGGAAGCTGTCACATGATGCGGATAGGTCATCCCCACAGCTGGACATATGTAAAGAGGCAGGGATGCTAGTGACATCACTGACATAATATGGCCATATTTGGTAAATTTCATTGACCTAATTTGTCCATGGGGCCATTTTAGGTCAATGACATCACAAGCAAGTCAATTGAGGGGAAAGTCAATGTGTTTTGGGTGGTTTGAGGACTTCCTAAATCCCCAAAACGAATTGGCTCGCATTCAGTTGATTATTTAATAAAGTATCACGTTGGACTTTGGTCATCTGTGTGCTGCTCTTACTGCTTTTTGTATAGCTGACCTCTCCTCAAGACTGGGGAGGTTTCGGATACGGCCCAGACTCTGGCCACACCAAGTTTAGAAGAACCCATTGGAAGTTACCACATTCCTGCCAGCCAAATCAGCTCCGGCTGAGTCACTCCCAGCAACTGCACTTTTGCAAAGGGGCCCATTCAATGTCATTGACTTAATATTTGTTCAATAACTTCACAAGCAAAACAACTGAAAGAAATCCAATGTGATTCTGGGGGTTTGAAGACTCCCCCAATCCCTCAAACAAGTTGGTTTGCTTCCAAGTGATTATTTAATAAAACATCTCTTTGGACGTTGGGCATTGGGGGTGCAGTTCTCTTACCTGTTTTTTGTATAGTTGGCCTTTTTTCAAGACCAGGGATTAGCTGGTTTCAGTCCAAACTCTGTCTGCACCCAGTTCAGCAGAAACTGTGGGAAGCTGATCGACTGATTCCATCTCTGCTAACCCAATCAGCTGCGGCAGGGGCATTTCTCACAGCTACCTTGTCAGGACCAGGATCTGAACCCACAACCTCTGCAGCATCCGGCAATAGCTCTTCTTGATGAGCCACCTGAGATGCTGGACAGCTCTTCTTGATGAGCCACCTGAGATGCTGGACAGCTCCCCATCCAATCTCTTAGACCAGGGGTAGGCAACCTGCGGCTCTCTAGCTATTGTGGAACTACATTTCCCATGAGGCATTGCAACATTACAAAACTGACAGTTACAGCTATGACTTGCAGAGACATGATGGAACTTGTAGTCTTGCAACAGCTGTAGAGCCGCAGGTTGCCTACCCCTGTCTTAGAACAATTTTACTTTGTTTCTTGTTTCCCGTGAACCTTGAACTATTTCCTCCTATCATAAACTTCCGGTTTTAAAGCAGAGTTCCACCCAAAAGGGGAAGTTCCGCTTTAAAGACTGGTGTCTCCCCCTCTCCAATAAGGATTGGCACCCTTGGGGAGCTGGTACCCAAAATTGACAGGTACCCGCTCTCACTTCCGCTGCGATCGCCTAGGCAATCAGAAGCGGAAGTTGTCCTCCTACCCTCCCTCCCTGTAGTCCTCTGGGACACGTGACAGGTCCCAGAAGACTAAGGGGTCATTCAGGAAATGCAGCGCTTCTCGCGCATGCGCAGTGAGCACCCGGATGTGAAGCCGCAAGCTGTCCCAGCCAGGTGCCTACACTGAAGATGCCAGCGCCTAGAACATAGGACGGCCGCTGAAATGGGCTGCGGGGAGGACATCATGCAGGGGGGACTGACAACTCATGGGGCCCCCGGGCAGTATGGGATCATAGGGCCCCTGTGTCCTTGCCCAAACTCAAAAAAGCCTATGAAAAAGTTACCAGGGGCATCTCATGGGGCCCCCTACTGACCCCGGGCCCTTGGGCAGTGCCCGAGTTTCCAAATGGTCAGTCCGCCCGTGACACCGTGGGATCATGGGACAGGTAAGTGGCTGTTTTTTAAAAGTCAGCAGCTACAGTTTTTGTAGCTGCTGACTTTTATTTTTTTACAGAGTGAGTGGAACTCCGCTTTAAGCCATGCCACTGCACTGCCTGTTTGCCTGATAATTGTGCTCTCTCCTGCTGATATCTTGCTCCTTTGTGTACCCGCAGCTGTCCTTATCTTCGCTACCAATCATTACTGACCTTTAGCTTGTTTACGGACTACACTTCTGCTTGATCCCTTCCTGCCATATCTGTTACTGGACCTCCGCTTGCTCACCTCTTGGTGTGGAGATCCTGAGGACTGTGACCCGGTACTAACATGCAGCAAAACCCATCCCCACCATCAGGATCTCTGGTGAATACTGGTTATTGCTGAGACCCCGCACATCGGAGGAGCCGTGTCATCGGTCAGGGTGTACTGCTTGTGTACCTGGTCGGTGGGAGACTCTCGAATGCTATAACTACTGGTCTCCAAGCCTGTCCCCTGACTGTGACATACACGTACGCAAAGGGGCAGGGGTGTTGTGACATAATTAACGTGATTTTTCAATATGATGATATTTGGTTACATAGTTAGTCTGACTGAAAAAAAGACAAAAGTCCACCCAGTTCAACCAAAAATAAAATTATAATCTTACACCCACAGTTGATCCAGATGAAGTCAAAAAAATCCCAGCAAAGCACGATCCAATTTGTTCCTGCAGGGGAAAAATTCCTTCCTGATCCCCCGAGAGGCAATCAGATATTCCTTGGATCAACTTTACCTATAAATGGTATATCCAGTTATATTCTGTGTATCCAAGAAAGAATCCAGGACTTTTCCGACAGCAATCCACTGAGCTGGCCACAACCAGCTCTTGAGGGAGTCTATTCCACATTCTCACAGCTCTTACTGTGAAGAAACCTTTCCGTGTTTGGAAATTAAATCTCTTTTCCTCCAGACGTAAAGAGCGCCCCCTTGTCCTCTGCGATGACCTCAGAGTGAATAACTACACCGAGTTCACTATATGAACCACTGATGCATTTATACATGGAGATCATATCCCCCCTTATGTATTTATACATGGTGATCATATCCCCCCTTATGTATTATACATGGTGATCATATCCCCCCTTATGTATTATACATGGAGATCATATCCCCCCCTTATGTATTATACATGGAGATCATATCCCCCCTTATGTATTATACATGGAGATCATATCCCCCCTTATGTATTATATATTGAGATCCTATCCCCCCTTATGTATTATACATGGAGATCATATCCCCCCCTTATGTATTATACATGGAGATCATATCCCCCCTTATGTATTATACATGGTGATCATATCCCCCCTTATGTATTATACATGGTGATCATATCCCCCTTATGTATTATACATGGAGATCATATCCCCCTTATGTATTATATATGGAGATCATATCCCCCCTTATGTATTATATATTGAGATCATATCCCCCCTTATGTATTATACATGGCGATCATATCCCCCCCCCCTTATGTATTATACATGGAGATCATATCCCCCTTATGTATTATACGTGGAGATCATATCCCCCCCTTATGTATTATACGTGGAGATCATATCCCCCCTTATGTATTATACTTGGAGATCATATCCCCCCTTATGTATTATACATGGAGATCATATCCCCCCCTTATGTATTATACATGGAGATCATATCCCCCCTTATGTATTATATATTGAGATCATATTCCCCCTTATGTATTATACATGGAGATCATATCCCCCCTTATGTATTCTATATTGAGATCATATCCCCCCCTTATGTATTATATATTGAGATCATATTCCCCCTTATGTATTATACATGGAGATCATATCCCCCTTATGTATTATACATGGAGATCATATCCCCCCTTATGTATTATATATTGAGATCATATCCCCCCTTATGTATTATACATAGAGATCCCCCCTTATGTATTATACATGGAGATCATATCCCCCCTTATGTATTATACATGGAGATCATAACCCCCTTTTGTATTATACATGGAGATCATATCCCCCCTTATGTATTTATACATGGAGATCATATCCCCCCTTATGTATTATACATGGTGATCAAACCCCCCCTTATGTATTATACATGGAGAGCATATCCCCCCTTATGTATTATACATGGAGATCATATCCCCCTTATGTATTATACATGGAGATCATATCCCCCTTATGTATTATACATGGAGATCATATCCCCCCTTATGTATTATACATGGAGATCATATCCCCCCTTATGTAATATACATGGAGATGATATCCCCCCTTATGTATTATACATGGAGATCATATCCCCCCTTATGTATTTTTACATGGAGATCATATCCCCCTTATGTATTTATACATGGAGATCATATCCCCCCCTTATGTATTATACATGGAGATCATATCCCCCCTTATGTATTATACATGGAGATCATATCCCCACTTATGCATTTATACATGGAGATCATATCCCCCTTATGTATTATACATGGAGATCATATCCCCCCCCCCCTTATGTATCTATACATGGAGATCATCTCCCCCCTTATGTATTATACATGGAGATCATATCCCCCCTTATATATTACACATGGAGATCATATCCCCCCTTATGTATTATACATGGAGATCATCTCCCCCCTTATGTATTATACATGGAGATCATATCCCCCTTATGTATTACACATGGAGATCATATCCCCCCTTATGTATTACACATGGTGATCATATCCCCCCTTATGTATTATACATGGAGATCATATCCCCCCTTATGTATTATACATGGATATCATATCCCCCTTATGTATTATACATGGAGATCATATCCCCCTTATGTATTATACATGGAGATCATATCCCCCCCTTATGTATTATACATGGAGATCATATCCCCCCTTATGTATTATACATGGTGATCATATCCCCCCTTATGTATTATACATGGAGATCATATCCCCCCTTATGTATTTATACATGGAGATCATATCCTCCCTTATGTATTATACATGGAGATCATATCCCCCCTTATGTATTTTTACATGGAGATCATATCCCCCTTATGTATTTATACATGGAGATCATATCCCCCCCTTATGTATTATACATGGAGATCATATCCCCCCTTATGTATTATACATGGAGATCATATCCCCACTTATGCATTTATACATGGAGATCATATCCCCCTTATGTATTATACATGGAGATCATATCCCCCCCCCCCTTATGTATCTATACATGGAGATCATCTCCCCCCTTATGTATTATACATGGAGATCATATCCCCCCTTATATATTACACATGGAGATCATATCCCCCCTTATGTATTATACATGGAGATCATCTCCCCCCTTATGTATTATACATGGAGATCATATCCCCCTTATGTATTACACATGGAGATCATATCCCCCCTTATGTATTACACATGGTGATCATATCCCCCCTTATGTATTATACATGGAGATCATATCCCCCCTTATGTATTATACATGGATATCATATCCCCCTTATGTATTATACATGGAGATCATATCCCCCTTATGTATTATACATGGAGATCATATCCCCCCCTTATGTATTATACATGGAGATCATATCCCCCCTTATGTATTATACATGGTGATCATATCCCCCCTTATGTATTATACATGGAGATCATATCCCCCCTTATGTATTTATACATGGAGATCATATCCTCCCTTATGTATTTATACATGGAGATCATATCCCCCCTTATGTATTATACATGGAGATCATATCCCCCTTATGTATTATACATGGAGATCATATCCCCCTTATGTATTATACATGGAGATCATATCCCCCCTTATGTATTATACATGGTGATCATATCCCCCCTTATGTATTATACATGGAGATCATATCCCCCCTTATGTAATGTACATGGAGATCATATCCCCCCTTATGTATTTATACATGGAGATCATATCCCCCTTATGTATTATACATGGAGATCATATCCCCCCTTATGTATTATACATGGAGATCATATCCCCCTTATGTATTATACATAGAGATCATATCCCCCCTTATGCATTTATACATGGAGATCATATCCCCCTTATGTATTATACATGGAGATCATATCCCCCCCCCCTTATGTATCTATACATGGAGATCATCTCCCCCCTTATGTATTATACATGGAGATCATCTCCCCCCTTATGTATTATACATGGAGATCATATCCCCCCTTATGTATTACACATGGAGATCATATCCCCACTTATGTATTATACATGGAGATCATCTCCCCCCTTATGTATTATACATGGAGATCATATCCCCCCTTATGTATTATACATGGTGATCATATCCCCCCTTATGTATTATACATGGAGATCATATCCCCCCTTATGTATTATACATGGTGATCATATCCCCCCTTATGTATTATACATGGAGATCATATCCCCCCTTATGTATTATACATGGAGATCATATCCCCCCTTATGTATTATACATAGAGATCATATCCCCCCTTATGCATTTATACATGGAGATCATATCCCCCTTATGTATTATACATGGAGATCATATCCCCCCCCCCTTATGTATCTATACATGGAGATCATCTCCCCCTTATGTATTATGCATGGAGATCATATCCCCCCTTGTGTATTACACATGGAGATCATATCCCCACTTATGTATTATACATGGAGATCATCTCCCCCCTTATGTATTATACATGGAGATCATATCCCCCCTTATGTATTCTACATGGAGATCATATCCCCCTTATGTATTATACATGGAGATCCTATCCCCCCTTATGTATTATACATGGAGATCATATCCCCACTTATGTATTACACATGGAGATCATATCCCCCTTTTGTATTACACATGGAGATCATATCCCCCCTTATGTATTATACACAGTGATCATATCCCCCCTTATGTATTTATACATGGAGATCATATCCCCCCTTATGTATTATACATGGTGATCATATCCCCCCTTATGTATTATACATGGAGATCATATCCCCCTTATGTATTATACATGGAGATCATATCCCCCTTATGTATTATACATGGTGATCATATCCCCCCTTATGTATTATACATGGAGATCATATCCCCCCTTATGTAATGTACATGGAGATCATATCCCCCCTTATGTATTTATACATGGAGATCATATCCCCCCTTATGTATTATACATGGAGATCATATCCCCCCTTATGTATTATACATGGAGATCATATCCCCCCTTATGTATTATACATAGAGATCATATCCCCCCTTATGCATTTATACATGGAGATCATATCCCCCTTATGTATTATACATGGAGATCATATCCCCCCCCCTTATGTATCTATACATGGAGATCATCTCCCCCCTTATGTATTATACATGGAGATCATCTCCCCCCTTATGTATTATACATGGAGATCATATCCCCCCTTATGTATTATACATGGAGATCATATCCCCCCTTATGTATTATACATGGAGATCATATCCCCCCTTATGTATTATACATGGAGATCATATCCCCCTTATCTATTATACATGGAGATCATATCCCCCTTATGTATTATACATGGAGATCATATCCCCCACTTATGTATTATACATGGAGATCATATCCCCCCTTATGTATTATACATGGTGATCATATCCCCCCTTATGTATTATACATGGAGATCATATCCCCCCTTATGTATTTATACATGGAGATCATATCCCCCCTTATGTATTATACATGGAGATCATATCCCCCTTATGTATTATACATGGAGATCATATCCCCCCTTATGTATTATACATGAAGATCATATCCCCCTTATGTATTATACATGGAGATCATATCCCCCTTATGTATTATACATGGTGATCATATCCCCCCTTATGTATTATACATGGAGATCATATCCCCCCTTATGTAATGTACATGGAGATCATATCCCCCCTTATGTATTTATACATGGAGATCATATCCCCCCTTATGTATTATACATGGAGATCATATCCCCCCTTATGTATTATACATGGAGATCATATCCCCCCTTATGTATTATACATAGAGATCATATCCCCCCTTATGCATTTATACATGGAGATCATATCCCCCTTATGTATTATACATGGAGATCATATCCCCCCCCCCTTATGTATCTATACATGGAGATCATCTCCCCCCTTATGTATTATACATGGAGATCATCTCCCCCCTTATGTATTATACATGGTGATCATATCCCCCCTTATGTATTATACATGGAGATCATATCCCCCCTTATGTATTATACATGGAGATCATATCCCCCCTTATGTATTATACATGGAGATCATATCCCCCCTTATGTATTATACATAGAGATCATATCCCCCCTTATGTATTATACATGGAGATCATATCCCCCCTTATGTATTATACATGGAGATCATATCCCCCCTTATGTATTATACATAGAGATCATATCCCCCCTTATGCATTTATACATGGAGATCATATCCCCCTTATGTATTATACATGGAGATCATATCCCCCCCCCCTTATGTATCTATACATGGAGATCATCTCCCCCTTATGTATTATGCATGAAGATCATCTCCCCCCTTATGTATTATACATGGAGATCATATCCCCCCTTGTGTATTACACATGGAGATCATATCCCCACTTATGTATTATACATGGAGATCATCTCCCCCCTTATGTATTATACATGGAGATCATATCCCCCCTTATGTATTCTACATGGAGATCATATCCCCCTTATGTATTATACATGGAGATCCTATCCCCCCTTATGTATTATACATGGAGATCATATCCCCACTTATGTATTATACATGGAGATCATCTCCCCCTTATGTATTATACATGGAGATCATATCCCCCCTTATGTATTACACATGGAGATCATATCCCCCTTTTGTATTACACATGGAGATCCTATCCCCCCTTATGTATTATACATGGAGATCATATCCCCACTTATGTATTATACATGGAGATCATCTCCCCCCTTATGTATTACACATGGAGATCATATCCCCCCTTATGTATTACACATGGAGATCATATCCCCCCTTATGTATTATACACGGTGATCATATCCCCCCTTATGTATTATACATGGAGATCATATCCCCCCTTATGTATTAATACATGGAGATCATATCCCCCCTTATGTATTATACATGGAGATCATATCCCCCCTTATGTATTATACATGGTGATCATATCCCCCCTATGTATTATACATGGTGATCATATCCCCCCTTATGTATTATACATGGAGATCATATCCCCCCTTATGTATTATACATGGAGATCATATCCCCCCTTATGTATTATACATGGAGATCAAGAGAGAATACATTGTTCCTCTAATGTTTCCTCATAGCTGATCTCCTCTATGCCTCTTATCAGTTTGGTTCCCATTCTCTGTACTTCCTCCAGTTCCCCAATGTTCTTTTTGTGAATTGGTCCCCAAAACTGAACTGCATATTCCAGATGAGGTCTTACTAATGATTTGTACCGGGGAAATGATATCTCTCTGTCTGGAGTCTATACCTCTTTTAATATAAGAGAGGATTTTGCTCACTTTAGAACCTTCAGCTTGGCATTGCATGCCATTATCCTCTGGATCAACTGTGGGTGTAGGATTATAACTTTTTTTTTTTATGGGTCAACTGGATGGACTTTTGTCTTTTTTCAGCCAGACTAACTATGTAACTATATCAGCAGCAGCCTCACTAAGCAAGTCAACCTGACTAACGTGAAAGTTCCCTCTAACACTGGATACCAACAATTGAAGACATAGCTTTATATACTGAGAACGTATTGCTGCCATTTTCATTCTCCTGCTCCTCCTGCCAAATACAAAACTTTTCTTTTAAAGGCACTTCAGTTCTCACACTTTCAGAATGCCGAACGAAGTGTCTCTGATTGCTGCCATTATTATTAAATACAAGACCACAGGAGACGCTCGGCACTCATCGGGCAGGCGGTAACGCTGTCTGACCCTTCCCAATATATATTTTCCCCTTTTGTGTCGATATTTTTATACCCTGACATGCATTCCCACAACATTTTATTGTAAGAAGCTTTTTAAAAGTTTTATTGAGATAATAAAAAATAATCACAGCAGTCTAAGTTTTGTTTTATACCTCCATTAGGATATTTTTCAGGTGATAAAAAGCAGAAGGGCTCGAATCATCTAAAGTGAATTTTAATGGGCCAATAAAGCAATGGGTTTTGGTTCTAATGCAAAATTAATAAGGTATTTTAGGGGTACGTTTTAAGATACAATTCTCAGCTAAATATATCACTCTGCTCTGTCTGGCTCATGTGATAAAATCATATTTAACGTCGCTATTGTGGCCCAGTAATTGGAGGGTGCGGATACCGGGGGATACTTTCAGATAGTTGTAAAGTTGAAGACTGTATATTAAATATAGAGCCGTTCACCTTATGGTTTTTTGTTTTTTTTTTTTGCTTCAGACTTGTGATTTGTAGGGAAGTCTACCACCTAGAGTGAATTATTTGGATCCTAAAAGTCCCCAGAGGATTCTGGGTAATGCAGCTGGTACAATATTCTGGAAATAAAGCAGTGAAAGCAACAGTCTGGCAGAGGGAAGAAAAACATATTGGCGCTGACT
Source organism: Staurois parvus (assembly GCF_062004578.1). NCBI lineage: Eukaryota > Metazoa > Chordata > Amphibia > Anura > Ranidae > Staurois > Staurois parvus. The sequence continues at coordinate 1,336,327 of NW_028319042.1, forward strand.
AGCCGCAGAGTGTGAGATTAGACTATGAGCTCTGTATGGAGCAAAGAATAATAATGTGTGCTTGGCAATGTTAGAGTGTAAGCTCCTGTGGTGCAGAGACTGAAGTGACTGGCCAAGTGTTCTCTGTACAGCACTGCGGTATATGTCAGAGCTATATATAAAAATAATATTAGTGTGACTGTGGTGGGACATTAGAGTGTAAGCTCCTCTGGTACAGAGACTGATATTACTGGTTCAGTGGCCTCTGTACAGCACTGCGGTATATGTCAGAGCTATATAAATGTATATTAATAATTGTAGTGTGTGACTGTGGTGGAACATTCAAGTGTAAGCTCCTCGGGTGCAGAGACTGATGGGACCAGCTCAGTGTTCTCTGTACAGCACTGTGGTATATATCAGAAGTATATAGATGTATATTGGTGCGAGACATTAGTGGGTAAGCTGCTTTGGTGCAGAGACTGATGTGACTGGCCAAGTGTTCTCTGTACAGCACTGCGGTATATGACAGAGCTATATAAATGTATAATAATAATAATAATATTAGTGTGTGAATGTGATGGGACATTAGAGTGTAAGCTCTTCTGGTGCAGAGACTGATGTGACTGGCTCAGTGTTCTCTGGAATATGTCAGCCCTATATATAATAATAATAGTGTGTGACTGTAGTGGGACCATGGGCTGACTGACCATTTAGAAACTCGGGCACTGCCTGAGGGCCCGGGGTCAGTAGGGGCCCTATGAGATGCCCCTGGTACCTTTTTCATAGTTTTTGAGTTTGGGCAAGGACACAGGGGCCCCATGATCCCCTATTGCCCGGGGGCCCCATGGGTTTTCAGTCCGCCCCTGAGTGGGACATTAGAGTTTTAGCTCCTATGCTTCAGAGACTGGTGATAATGACTCAATGTTCTCTGTACAGTGCTGTGGAATATGTCAAAGCTATATAAATGCATAAGACCCCATTCACACTTGGGCGAAGAATCGCACTGATTCCAAATCGTGGCAAAACACACACTGCGTTTGGGTGACATTCATCCAAAATGACACCTCAAACAAGGTGCAACTTTGCTGTGATTGCAAGAAAATGCTCAAGAATCACAGAAAAAGGCACAGATAAAATCACACCCTAACAGAACCAAAATTTGGTCCCTGGACTTCTTGATGCAACACACATGCATAGGGCAGTCCGTTCAAGTTCATGGGCTGCCCTGTGCATGACACACGGAAACGCATGCAAATCACGCTTTTCATCTCGCTAGTTGGAACCCGCATTCCCGTTAAGTGATATGTGAAGGGGGCCTAATAGTGTAAGTTTTTGTTTATTTAAGATCTTGTAAACATACAGCTTATTAATAAAAGCATATTTACATATATACACAAAATAAAAATGAATATATATATCTGTATAAATAAACAAAACCAAACAAGCTTACATCAGCAAATAACGGAAAAGAAAATGTCTTTTTTCTGAAAATAACATAAATAGAACTATATACAAAGAAATATAATTTTATTATCTGAAAACTTATTAAATTATGCAAAACACAACCCGACCTTCACCTAAACCCCCCTCAGGCTAAGAAATGATTAAACATCGATCCCATGCATGCAGCCTTTTTCCAAAAATCTGATCTTACAAAAATCTAGTGGACGTGAAAGGAGAGAAAGAGAAGCCACGCCCCCAGAGACTGACAGACAGCAGCTACGGGGACCTGACATTCCTCCACGCCTTTGTCCAGGTTCCCAGCCGCCACCTGTCCTTTGTCAAGACCCCAAATCTTCAAATCTTTCCAACCTCACCTAGAATATTGTGCACCACCACATCGACAGGAAGGACTTTTTTTTGTGTGGAAACCTGACACTGTGCATTCCACGTGTAGTAACGGACTACTGAGCTAACTAGAAAAAGTGTCTCAAAATCCCAGTGAGCTTGAAAGGCACTGTAAGACCACTCCGCGTAACTCAAGCAGGAAAGGAAAGGGATCCCCAGAGCCCCACCCACCCGCTTATAGACTTCTATATTGAAGGGGCACTAAAGCAAGAAATGGTCCATCGTCTCCTCCACTCCACCGCACTCCACTCTTGGACAACCACGGTTCTCCGCAGAGCGATGCTTCAGGTTGCCCTTCACATAGAGTCTGCCATGGAACGAGATCCAGGCCAAATTCCAAAACTTTAAAGGGATTCTCTCCAGATTCATCAAAGGAAGGCCCTCCTACATAACAGGGCCTGGGCAATCCCTCAAGGCCAATGGCTTGCTAAAGGCAGATTCAACAACCCTCCTCTCCAGGGCCTTCCTCCGCCGTCACTCGCCACTACCGAAGCATTCTTAGGCAGGGGACAACATACATCGGGAGCCTACATGTTGGACCCTCAGGCTTTTCACTGGCCCACCATTCTCCCAGCTCTGCAGAAAAGGCCTAAACCAGGACTGAAAAATACTAACCTAGCCAGGCGGTTCCTCTGCCAGCATGCTACAAAACTTATGCTTCGAAAACATCAGAGAAAAGAAAACCACCGGGTTCACCATACCTAGGCCACTCATCCGCCTGGGAAGGTAGGTTACAGACCTCTTAATGAGGTTCAGTATGTTCCCCCATAACAGTTGGAAAAAACAACTGTAGATCTTCGCATAGAGAGACACTGGCAAAACACAGACAAAGCTGACATACAGAAATACTGGGATCAGGTAAGTTTTAATCAAGTCAATCCTTTCCCTGTAAGAGAGTTTCCAATCCTTCCAGCAAGCAACCTTAGCACCAGCATCTTGTAGCCTACTTACCCAATTTGCAATGTCGTAATCACCGGGACCAAATCTGATGCCTAAAACTTTAATTTCTCTGGGAAGCCGTCCGGAAGGGTAAAGCCTTCGCCTTCCTCTCCCATCCAGAAAACCTCACTCTTATCTTGGTTGATTTTTGAGCCAGATGCCTCAGCATACTGTTCCATCACTGATTCCCCTGCCTCCTGCATCCCAGAGATGAAAACAGACATGTCAACAGCATAGGCCACGACCCTCAGAGCAGGCTCCCCAGGAATACCCAAAGGAACCCCACACAACGGTCCGCTCTCTAGCTTTCAAATGAAGGGATCGATTGCGAACATGTATAGCAGAGGACTCAAAGGACACCCCTGACGCACATCTGAGCCAACCTCAAAGGACCGTCCAATCCAACCATTTACAAGCATGAAGCTTTCAGCCCCTCTGTGTAAAGTCTTTAGCCAATTGATAAAGCCCCCCTCCAGGCCATATTTGCCAAGAAGCAGCCATAGGTACTCATGAATGACCCAATCAAAAGCTTTGGCCTGATCCAATGCCAGCAGGAACTTTCCGCAGCTCGCAGCCCTGCACCGCTCCAGGGTCTAACACTGCTGAAAAAGTTCTTCTACCCTGAAATGAACAGTACTGATGGTGATAAAGTAAACAGACGATAAATGCCAGAAAATGATCTTTGCCAGTATCTTCCTACCAACATTGAGAAGGCTAATGGGCTGCCAATTCTCAATTCTCTAAGAATCTTTACCCTTTGACAGAAGAATCACTGCAGATTGTCTCATGGAGGGAGAAAGCGAACCCTCTCTTAGACAGCCATTAAAAACCTCCACCAAATATGGGGCCAGAGTAACCTTGAATTGCTTATAAAACTCAGCTGTCAATCCATCTGGCCCAGGCAACTTCATATCAATAGCTTTAACCACTTCGTCTGCCATGATGTCCTCTCTCAAACTCACAGGAGATCTGCCATTTCCCAGTCCTGGAGTAGAGTCCAGAAAACCTGACCTACTGTACCTGGACCAGTTGGGAATGCTTATAGGGACTATCCTGACCAATACAATAGTAGGCCCCCACAGGGATACCAACACCAACAGGCCAGATCTTTGTATAATCAAGGAGGTACTAGAGTACCTTTTTTAGGGGGAGGAACTTCCAGGAAAAGAAGAGTCCGCATAGAGGAAGAAGAGGGGGAAAGAGGGTTCATAGGCCCCAAAAAGAGACTAGTATAAACGATAGTGGCATCTTTAACTTGAGAAAAGCTACTTTATCCACCGAGAAGATATCCTTGTTGAATAAGGGTTTGAAGCTTGCCCCACAAATGAAACGTAATAAATTTCAGACGTATATAGACATCCACAAATTTACGAGGCAGGCGTCTATCGAAAGGCATATTTTGCTTAACTTCCTTGCAGATAGTAAACGCGTTCCTAGTGATGTTAAATATACTCACTTTAGGAATTCACTGTTATTTAATCCCCCCTCTAGCGGTCACCCCCATATCAATATCTTCAGTAACATGGTCATTAAAGATCTAAATTCCCCGCATGTTAAAAATTTGAGGAACAAACAGGATATCAGTGTAGGTATGAAACAACCTTTGGATAGGAAGGATTTGGGGGTGCGTCAGGCTGATAAGGGTGGCGGACAGGGGCGGACAGACCATTTGGAAACTCGGGCACTGCCCGAGGGCCCGGGGTCAGTAGGGGGTCCCATGAGATGCCCCTGGTACCTTTTTTCATAGGCTTTTTTGAGTTTGGGCAAGGACACAGGGGCCCCATGAGTTGTCAGTCCGCCCCTGGTGGCGGAATGGTCATTTTAGACAAAATTGATTATATGATGGAGGTACATAAAATCTTAAAAGATACTGATACCTATAGGTTACTGGCTAAGGACCCATTGGTTGGCTATAAGTGTAAACTGACGAATATAATCAAGAATGGCTATAAAAATAATATTATAAGTAAAAGAGAGAAAGACTAGTTATGTCCTTCAGCACCTCGCTTGCCAATTCTATATTGTCTCCCAAAAATTCACAAAGATCCCCTACACCCTCTTGGTAGATCTGTAGTCAGTGGGATAGGTTCTCTTTGTTCTAGGATTTTCTCTTCAGCCCCTAGTGTTATCCACCCCTTCTTTTCTAAGAGACACTAAGCAAGTGCTCAATGATGTCAAAACTGTAACTGTTGACCCATCAACATTTCTTGTCACAGCGGATGTGGCCTCGCTGTATACCAATATAACACACACAGATGGTTTAGAGGCTGTGGGGTACTATCTAGGAGAGTCAGACGATATTCCCTGCTGCCAAAAAAAGATTTATCATTGAGCTCCTTGAATTTGCCATGAACCATAATTACTTCTGGTTCGACAAGTTTTTTTATCTCCAGACTAGAGGTGTAGCCATGGGGGCCAAGTTTGCTCCAAGCCTGGCTAATTTATTAATAGTGAGGTGGGAGGAAGACATCATCTACTCCAGAGAATGGCCTGAATTACTCTTTTATCGGAGGTACATTGATGATGTTTTCCTCCTATGGCAAGGAAGTGAAGAATCATTGCAGAACTTTTTCACCACTTTGAATAACAACAACCTTAATATTAAGCTTTCATATGAGTATGATCATAAATCGGTCAATTTCCTCAATCTCACCCTTATTAATAATGGCATTAGGATCACCACCAGATCTTTCTTTAAGCCCACAGACAGGAATAGCTACATTCCAGTAGATAGCTGCCATCACCCCCTCTGGCTTTGGAATATTCCTAAAGGTCAGTTTCTAAGGATACGTAGAAACTGACAGCTTGGAGGACCTTTACATTCAAGCCAAGACCCTTAAGGATAGATTCCTAGAAAGGGGGTATGATCCACCACTATTAGAAACCGCCATCCAAGAGGTAGCTAATCTGGATAGGTCCTCTCTATTGGCTGACAAGGAGACCAATGGATCTAAGAAAATATATCCTTTCATTACCAGCTTCTCTGTCCAGCACAGAGAGATAGAAAAGATTTTCAAAAGGAACTGGAGGATTTTGAAAGAGGATCCAGTCTTGGCTGTTTTTTTACCGGACAGGCCAGAGGTGATGTTCAGAAGAGCACCTCCGCTGAGACATAGGATAGCTCCTAATATAGTAGATCCACCTAAAGAGTTGACATTCTTTTCAGAATTGAAAGTTTTTTTTTTCCCTGTAACAGATGCATGATCTGCACAGCCAATAATGTGAGGAAAAGACCCTTGCACTCTTTTGTAGCTTGCTCTACAGGAAGAGAGTACACGGTTAACTCATTACTTACTTGCATCAGTAGGTATGTGGTGTACCTTTTTTAATGTCTGTGCAAAAAACAGTACATTGGCAAGACAACTAGAAGATTGAGAGGTCGCCTGAGACAGCATCTCTATAACATTAAAAGAGGTTTTAAGGAATATTCTCTCTCCAAGCATTTTAGGGATCATCACCAGAGGGACCCCTCTTGTCTGTCATTTATAGGTATAGATCTTGTGCATCCCCATTGGAGGGGAAATAATAAACGCAGAGCAGTATCTAGATTGGAAACAAAGTGGATCCAGGAAATGGGTACCTTGGCCCCCTTAGGGCATAACATTGACATAGACGTTAATTGCTTTATTGATAATAGCTAGTCTGTCTGCCAATACTCATTATACCACAGGTTTAGGACATTTGAGTACTTATAGTGGCGTACGACATTCCCTTTTCTTCCTTCTTTTTTCCTCAATTTTTGTCTTTTGTTGTCATATTTCAGCTTCCTCTTTGTTACATAAGGGACTGATTTGGGTTTCTACTTTTTTGAAGAAACGTGTTTTCCTTATGACGATTCATGAATATTTAGTATATGCGCGCTTTTACTTTGTTAATGTATATTTGTTTTTATAATTATATTCATGCATATGCTATTCATTGTAGGTTGAGACCGGCTTTCATCACAGCCTAGTGTCATTATTCATTATGCAGCTGGATGTCACCATTAGTGTGATACTATTGTATAATTCATGGACTCTATGAGTGGCTGATAACCCCTCTATAGTTTATATATAACCACAGCTGTTCCTTTTAATATCATGCAGCCTGGTGTTAATATAGTGTGCTGCTAATAGATTCTAGCCATATGTCAATATAATATAGAAACATACTTATGCTAGTTTCCATCCCCTTTTGGGTATCATTGGCCCTTTAAGAATTAGTGCATAATTAAGGGAGATCTTTTTTACGATCTTCATTTTTTATGATCTTTGTTTTCTAGACATCTTGGTTTTACCCCTTGACAGCTGGTCTATTGACATCCTGCTTTTCTGTCATCCTTGAACAGCTCTAAATGCTGCTTTATAGATCGTACACCGAGCGATCCTTTCAAGCTCCGGTATAAGGCTGTGATGAGGCTCTGGTGCACAACAAAATGGCGCTTGTCCGAGCATATGCTTTCTAGAAAATGGCACCGGCTCGGTCACATGCCCTAGGCCTATATAAGGCACTTACTGCCATGGCGTCAGCACTGGGCAGAGCTCTTTGAAAGCTTGCGTGTGCACGAAACACGTAAACGAGGAGCCTACGTGCTGACGTCATACCGCCGTATCCACGTGATCTGGTGGCCATCTTTGTAAGTGTTTTTATACTTTGTCTGTCTGAGCTCCACGTGGTTGCTGTACTTTATAATAAACATACTACACTATAGGAGGCTGTTTCTGAGCTCTGTTTGTGAGCTTGCTCTTTAGGAGGAATCCTGTCCCTGAATAAGTGTGGGCTGGAGATGAATATGGAGCAAGTTTATCCCTAAGTGTCACTTTGTTCCCTTCTGACTTGTTGCTGGCTTTATGAGAGATCTCATCCCTGGATAGACCTGCTGAGTGGAATATGAGAATTGAGCAAAGTTTCCCTTAAGTGTCGCATTTCTTAGCCTGCTTACCCCTCTTCCTACTTGGAGACCCTGCACGTTTCAGTGTCCTCTGTGATTCCTCCTCCATGGAAACCACCGACTCATCACCTAAAGAGCCCTCATCCTCCACCTCAGATAATACATCAAATGAGTTTGACACCTCCACCCTCCCAGGTACAGGCACATCCTTCTGCTTCTTTTTCCAGACTTTCTTTTTGCCTCCAACCACTCCATATCATCATTTGACAACCCAGACTGCAAAGCCCCCTCCCCTTCCATTCCACCATAACTCACAACATCATCCACCCCACTCTCTCCACTCACCACAGCGGTCCCCCCAACCTTCACCCCAGCACCCCCACCATCATCCATTCCACTCCCCAAATGCTGGGGAGTGGGGGTCGGTGCAACTATACACACTGGTCCAGCTCCCTCCACAGCCCCCACTATCTCTGGGGAAACTGACACAGGAGGATCAGACACAACATCCACGGACACTGACTCGGGGCACAACACAAGGAGATGACACATTGGATGTATTATCAGACACTGAGACAACAGGGACAGAGACATTGGGGACCCCTGACACAGCCCCCCTCTCCTCTGTCTCAGGTCCAGACGAAAAAACTCTTCCACCAAAGCTGACTGGTTATGCGTGTTTATGCATGGCCTCAGGGCACTGCCTATCACAAAGATTGCACCTTATAATATTGCAATCCTTAGCCAGATGCCCTAGGTCCTAACATAGATAGAACTTCATTTCTGCATATGAGGAGGCGAAATGACCCCGAGAACCACACTTATTACAGAGCTTGGGCTGTCCAGGGTAGAACACGACAATCCTATACTTCCCAATGAAAGCTGAGGAGGGCAGATGCTGGACCACATTCCCACACACATACAGTCTCATCTGCACCAACCACCCACCAGTCCATATCCCCCTCTCATCCACAATCTTCTTCAGAGGGGTCAGTAGCTCCCCAAATCTCCTCAGCCAGACAGCCAAGTCAGCAGAAGGGATCGATTCATTCCTTACTAGGATGGTGACATTCTTAACCAGAGGTTGGCATGAGACAAGTCTTGGGATGAGTCCCTTCCACTCTGGCAGACCCCAAAATATCCAGAGACTCGGGGTGCACAAAGGACAGGTCATACTCATAGGAGCCCACCAGACTGATCAAAGCAAAGATGTCATCAGCCTTAAAACACATCGCCAAAATCCTGTCCACCACCAACTTCCTGACCGGGGGAGCACCCCCACCTTCCCACCTGAGCTGCACCACATTCCGCCTCCTGAAGGATAGGGGTGCAGATGGCAGACCTGCAGCAGACCTCCCCCCAGAGCTGACAGCCTGATATGACCCCCTCCTCCCAGCCAGAGCCCCAGCATAGGTTTTATTTGCAGCATGATATGTACCAGACCTTAAAGCTGCACCTTGCCCATTGGTTGCAGGAGCCACAGAACCCCAGCTCTGCAAACTACCATCAGAGGCAGCAGCAGCAGTCACTCCATCCACCAACACACATGCATTCCCCTTTCCAGCATTGCAAGCACTTTTATCATTCACATTTCTCCTTTCACTTGTGGCACTACTGCTCCCAGCAGACCCACTCACACCAGATGCTCCCGTCTCCCCCTCCCCCAACATACTCCTCTTAGGAAAAAGCCTTCCACTCCTGGTCACCTTCCCCTGGGTTTCAGCAACACCTTTCACAGTGCAGCTGACATTTTCCCTCCCACCAATTACTGCAGCATTTGCAGCCACCAGCAGGGATTGTTCAACAAAAAATGTCAGATCCCACCTTTACCTTCCCCCCCCAGCAGAGTCCACAGTCACAGGATTCTTGGTATCAGAGTCCACAGTCACAGGATTACCAGTCCCAGAAGAGTCCACAGTCACAGGATTCCCAGTCCCAGCAGAGTCCACAGTCACAGGATTCTTGATAGCAGAGTCCACAGTCACTGAATTCCAAGTCCCATCAAAGTCCACAGTCACTGAATTCCCAGACCCAGCAAAGTCCACAGTCACTGAATTCCCAGTCCCAGTAGAGTCCACAGTCACAGGATTCCCAGTCCCAGCAGAGTCCACAGTCACAGGATTCCCAATCTCAGCAGAGTCCACAGTCACAGGATTCCCAGTCCCAGCAGAGACCACAGTCACAGGATTCCCAGTCCCAGCAGAGTGCAGTCCTGCAGGCACAGCAGCCATCTTCCCTGCAGAGCTCTGTGCAGACACAGGAGGATTTCCTTCCAAAACTCTGCTGTGCACATGGCTGTCCATACTGGAGTCCAAACTGTCACTTTTAATAAAGTATGGCTTCTCAGTCTTTTTTTCCTTTACAGGACCAGGTACAGAGTCCTCACCGTCATCCTCTTCCGCAGAATCCTCAGAAAACCAGAAGGTTCTTCCACTTAGGAGAGACTCCATCTCATTAATGAATTTTAGCAGCCCTCTGCCATTTTCCTCTACCTCCTGTGCTGTTCCTCCAGCTTGCTGGGGAGGGAGGGATGCAGAGGCTGACATTTCCTCCAGTGAAACAGATCCTGAGGTGGATGGGGTAACAGGGGCAGCATCCAGGACCCCCTCCTCACTCTCCACCCGTACTGCCACCGCCGATGCTGGATCTTTACTGGTGTCTCCCTGCATTTTCTGGAACTTTTTCTCATTGAATGCTCTTTTCCTTTAATGCTGTGACCAAACTCTGCTGCTTCTTGATGGCGTCCTCCAAACTTTTCAGCCCCGGCTTCAGACTCTGCCGCTTGCTGCTCTATGCACTATCATGGAGAACTTTCTTCTTCTTATAATCAGCTTTCAGGTTCATCAGCTTTTCCTCCTTTTTTGCGATTCTCAGCAAATAGCAACAGGGGCGGACTGACCATTTGGAAACTCGGGCACTGCCTGAGGGCCCAGGGTCAGTAGGGGGCCCCATGAGATGCCCCTGGTACCTTTTTCATAGGCTTTTTTGAGTTTGGGCAAGGACACAGGGGCCCCATGATCCCCTATTGCCCGGGGGCCCCATGAGTTGTCAGTCCGCCCCTCGTCAGCAACCCACTCTCTGAATGCAGGGAGGGATTCCCCTCTTTTAGGGCCACAGCCAAGGTCTTCCGGTGTAGGCGAAGCTTGGGTGCACAAGCTGGGTCCCTCAGGGGGAACAGAGCCTGAGTCTATCCCAAAATCGGTCATCTTCTTGGGGCCAGGCAAGCAGGCTCGGCGTCTTCACTGGGTGCGGCGCCCACGAGGCGGGAAGGAACGGCGGTGTCACAGCTCTCTGCTAGGAAGGCCCTTGACCCTCTGAGAACTACCATAAGGCTACTATTGCAGCGGCTCGCAAACGGCAATCTTTCAGGGAAATATATCTTCCACCGGTGGCAAGTTATGTAAGCTTATGGCTGCTGAGATTTAATAGAGCATACATGGTGTTAAAAGGGCATGCTATATGGGCCTAACGTTACCCTGTATACTCGGGGAATTTTTTGGAAATCCTCTTTGGAGGACAATTCACATATATATATATA
>NW_028319042.1:1997500-2001985 GCF_062004578.1 Staurois parvus
TTAAGACCTGTCTCTGAGAATATCTAAGACTGACTGAGGGAACATGAAGGAAGTAGGGAAAGTCTAGCTAGGACTAAACAAATTAGCACTAAACAGGAGGGGAGGACCTAGGAAGATACCAAAATCCCATTAGTAAACAAGTTGCAGTGGTTCAAAACCCCTACTAGGTGTCAGCTAACTACAAAAAAAATGAAAACCTCATGCTGTTCAACACAACACACACAAATATATGAAAGAGGGGCAGAACATTCGACCTGCAGAGAATATAGTCTGATAACATTCCATTTTTCTCCCATTCCCACGGGATGGAAAGCTCTGAAAATGTTTTTTATACCTACACCCCAAAGTATTTACTGTAAGCTGATTGGATTTCAACAGAAATAGCCGGAGGCCAGCCTTTGCCGCCATTGCGGAACCCTGTGCGTTGCTGCGGCTCCAATTATCAGAAAGACCAGTTAAGCGGCGGACAGAAAAATCTGATTTTCCAGATCCAATCTTTTTTTTTGAAAGAGGAACGTTGCGGCGGTGGGCTGCGATCGGCGCCTCATGATGCAGATTATCGATGCCTCTGCTCCCGGCTGGTGACACCATAAAATAGATACAGATTACGATACATAAACAGCCACCTTATACACCCCCCGTCCCTGCGCTGGGTGGGAGCATTCATCAAAACCTACGCAACGCGTCGGGGGGAGAGATTCATCAACTTCTCCCACTTGTGATGGAATTAAATTGCCTTCTGTGTGCGAATTTTGCTCTCCACATCAATCTGCGATTTTTTTTTTCTTTTTCTTCTACCCGGGATCATGGAACGCTGATTAATAACCTCTGCCTTGTATTTACCTGTCCGGAGGATCGTCCATCTTGGGGGATGAGAAGGGTTCTTCAAGGATTTCATTCAGACTTCTAGTCTTTCCATACGAGGTCCTGAATGATGCTCCTCGCCCCACCTCTCCTCCTTCCTTCACAGCGCGTTCATAATCTACAGCCAGCTCAACTTCAACCAGACTTCTATCGCGCTGCACCCTGAGGCGGAACTTGGCAGCCTTGTGTCTGAATCCTCGGCTGTACAGAGATTCCTAGAGATGATAATCGCACAAACACCACGAGAAAGACAAAAACCTGTAAAATATACATGAAAAGTATAGCCAACGTCCTGCCTCTTGGCCCTCTGTCCTGACGATGCTGTGTCCAGTCCTGACGATGCTGTGTCCAGTCCTGACGATGCTGCGTCCAGTCCTGACGATGCTGTGTCCAGTCCTGACAATGCTGCGTCCAGTCCTGACGATGCTGCGTCCAGTCCTGACGATGCTGTGTCCAGTCCTGACAATGCTGTTTGCAGTCCTGACAATGCTTTGTCCAGTCCTGACGATGCTGTGTCCAGTCCTGACGATGCTGCATCCAGTCCTGACGATGCTGTGTCCAGTCCTGAAAATGCTGCGTCCAGTCCTGACGATGCTGCGTCCAGTCCTGACGATGCTGTGTCCAGTCCTGACAATGCTTTGTCTAGTTCTGATGATGCTGTGTCTAGTTCTGATGATGCTGTGTCCAGTCCTGACAATGTTGTGTCTCATTCTGACGATGCTGTGTCCAGTCCTGACGATGCTGTGTCCAGTCCTGACGATGCTGTGTCCAGTCCTGATGATGCTGCGTCCAGTCCTGGCGATGCTGTGTCCAGTCCTGACGATACTGTGTCTAGTTCTGACGATGCTGTGTCTAGTCCTGACGATGCTGTGTCTAGTTCTGACGATGCTGTGTCCAGTCCTGACGATGCTGTGTCCAGTTCTGACAATGCTGTGTCCAGTCCTGACGATGCTGTGTCCAGTCCTGACGATGCTGTGTCCAGTCCTGATGATGCTGTGTCTAGTTCTGACGATGCTGTGTCCAGTTCTGACAATGCTGTGTCCAGTCCTGACGATGCTGTGTCTCATTCTGACAATGCTGTGTCCAGTCCTGACGATGCTGTGTCCAGTCCTGACGATGCTGTGTCCAGTCCTGACGATGCTGTGTCCAGTCCTGACAATGCTGTGTCTAGCTCTGATGATGCTGTGTCTAGTTTTGACGATGCTGTGTCCAGTCCTGACGATGCTGTTTCTCATTCTGACGATGCTGTGTCCAGGGCTATGTCCTGGGATCACAGGCACAACCTTTTCTGTGTTACTGTGCATGCATTTCAACGCATATTAAAATGTCTGCTGTGCATTTTGATGTGTTTCTTCTATGATGCTTTTTTGAAGCTTTAATGAAGCTTGGCAAACACCCTGTGTGTCGATTTTATATTTGTTTTAAAGGGGTTCAGTAATACCCCCTGCTCATTAGAACCCTTGTTCAGCAGATGCCTAGCTCATTAGTACCTTTGTTCAGCAGATCTCTGGCTCAGTAGTACCCCTAGCTCTTCTGATCCATAACTCAGTAGTAACCCCCAGCTCTGCTGATCCCCTACTTATTAGTAACCCACAGCTCTGCTGATCCACCACTCAGTAGTAACCCTCAGCTCTGCTGATCCCCCACTCATTAGTAACCCCCAGCTCTGCTGATCCCCCACTCAGTAGTAACCCCCAGCTCTGCTGATCCCCCACTCAGTAGTAACCCCCAGCTCTGCTGATCCACCACTCAGTAGTAACCCCCAGCTCTGCTGATCCCCACTTATTAGTAACCCACAGCTCTGCTGATCCCCTGCGAAGTACCAACCTCAAGCTCTGCTGATCCCCCACTCAGCAGTATCCCCAGCTCTTCTGAGTCCCCACTCAGTAGCAATCTCCAGCTTTGCTGATCCCTCACTCTTTAGTAACTTCATGCTCAGCTGATCCCTCACTCAGTAGTACCCCCAGTTCTTCTGAGTCCCCCACTTGGTAGTAACCTCAAGATCTGCTGATCCTTTGGTTTGCAGATCCTCCTCTCCCTCATCCCTCACCTTCCGCTATATTGCTTCCATTCTGCGCACCACGTAGGACATCTCCTAGTTTCTATCGCCCTGGTCCCTCAGCTCTGCTGATCCTCCGCCGCTCAGTCCAATCTCTCCGGTCCTTTCTCACCTTCTGCTATAGAATTGAATTCCTTTTCAGAAACATTCCACCAAAAAGCCATCCTTGAGAGCTCCAGTCAGTAACTTTGCCTAGGCTGAAATGATGTCATCAGTCTGCTACAGATGGGAGTAAGCATTTCCTCAGTTTCCCCTCCCCCAGTGATCAGACTGCAACATTGTAACTTTATTCAAGTTGTAAAGTGCTGCGCAAACTGTTGGCACTATATAAATCCTGTATGATAATAATAGCCAGTCACGAGGTGAGAGGCTGAAACAGGGGCTGATCTGCACCAGACATTTGTCAACACGGCCAAGAACTGCACAGTTACCAGGTTTTACACGGCCGTGTCAGCGTCTCAGTCTGGGAGGTAGATGGTGATCCTGGATGATGCCCGAATGAAGGCGGCTTTGTCCTTTGGAATCCACCATGGATTACTTTTCAGAGCAGTGGCAAGGGCTGCTGCAAATGTAAATGATCCCACATAGATCACCGTCACCCATGTCTGAAGAATCTTTGCACCTTCTATGAAATCTTTTACACCCGGAATCCTTCTTTATATTAAAGTCTCATCCTCTCTTAGCCCGGGTTCACCCTGACGCAGTGCGGAATTTGCAGCGTTTTCTGTGTGAATTCCGCATCAGAATTGCACCCCGTTCATGCGAACTGTTGCGGGTGTGTCGTTTAACCTCCCTGGCGGTCTGATTATTTCCGATTTTTGGTGCTGAAAGCGGTACATTTTTTTGCATGGAAATATGTAGTTTTTTATTGTAGGCTGTAATTTTTAGGAATAACTCCCTGAAATCTGTCCGTACAAGAGTCTAGTAAACATCCCGGGTATGATAAAATTTGAAACACAAAATCATAAATTATAATATAATAAATAATCATAAAAAATAATAATATAATAATAATAAATGTAATTCAATAATATAATCAAACCAAAAACACTGAAATTTGAAATACAGAGGCAAATTCGCACATCGCTGAGCAAAGTCGCAAAATCGTTTTCAGTGTCTGATGAGGAATTTCCCCCACCAATCATTATCACTCAATTCTGCAAGTGGTTCTGATTTACTATCGCTGTTCTCTAGCCGGTCTAAAACCGCTTTTGACCTAAAGGGACGCTTTTTGGACGCCATGGACGTTTCTCAGTTTCCAGGCAGAAAGAACAGTAAAAATGCAGGCAGGGCGCCGGACAAAGCACTCGGGACAAAATGTATGTGAAATGCATTGAAACAGCAATGTTTTACTATGTAATAATAATTTTTTTAAAAATGACATTTTTTAAAAATTTCAAAATTGCCGCCGGTTCCGGCACCCGGATGTCCCGATGTCACAGGGACCGGAACACGGAAGCCAGATGCCGGCATCGGCCAGAGGAGATGGCCGGGGACGCTGCAGGGGACACATCGCGGGAGCGAAGGACAAGGTAAGCGCCGCAGGGACTCCCTGAGCAACG
>NW_028319044.1:0-45000 GCF_062004578.1 Staurois parvus
CTGTACATTATAATGGGAGACAATACAGCAATGATACAGTTCAATACAAGAGGGATAGGAGGGCCCTGATCCTGGGAGCTTACAATCTAGGAGGGAGGGGCTAGTGGTACAAAAGGTAATAACTGTGGGGGATGGACTGGTAGAAGGAATGGAAGATTCCATTTTTAGCTGAAGTCAGGATGGGCTTCCCTGAAGAGAGAGGTTTCAGAGATCACCTAAAAGTGGGCAGAGTAGGTGATAGTCTGATAGATTGGAGTAGAGAGTTCCAGAGGATGGGGGAGGCTCTGGAGAAGTCCTGGAAACAGGCATGGGAAGAGGAGAAAAGGGAGCTAGAGAGCACGAGGTCATTGGAGGAGCAGAGAGGACGGTTTGGGTGATATTTGGAGACAAGATTGGTGATGTAATTTGGGGCAGATTTATAAATGGTTTTATATGTTATTGTTAATGTTTTGAATTTTTATTAATTGGACAATGGGAAGCCAGTGGAGGGATTGGCAGAGAGGGGTGGAGGACACTGAGTGGAGGCCAGTGGAGGGATTGGCAGAGAGGGGTGGAGAACACTGAGTGGAGGCCAGTGGAGGGATTGGCAGAGAGGGATGGAGGACACTGAGTGGAGGCCAGTGGAGGGGTTGGCAGAGAGAGATGGAGGACACTGAGTGGAGGCCAGTGGAGGGATTGGCAGAGAGGGGTGGAGGACACTGAGTGGAGGCCAGTGGAGGGATTGGCAGAGAGGGATGGAGGACACTGAGTGGAGGCCAGTGGAGGGATTGGCAGAGAGGGATGGAGGACACTGAGCGGAGGTCAGTGGAGGGATTGGCAGAGAGGGATGGAGGACACCAAGTGGAGGCCAGTGGAGGGATTGGCAGAGAGGGGTGGAGGACACTGAGTGGAGGTCAGTGGAGGGATTGGCAGAGAGGGATGGAGGACACTGAGTGGAGGTCAGTGGAGGGATTGGCAGAGAGGGGTGGAGGACACTGAGTGGAGGCCAGTGGAGGGATTGGCAGAGAGGGGTGGAGGACACTGAGTGGAGGCCAGTGGAGGGATTGGCAGAGAGGGGTGGAGAACACTGAGTGGAGGCCAGTGGAGGGATTGGCAGAGAGGGATGGAGGACACTGAGTGGAGGTCAGTGGAGGGATTGGCAGAGAGGGATGGAGGACACCAAGTGGAGGCCAGTGGAGGGATTGGCAGAGAGGGGTGGAGGACACCAAGTGGAGGCCAGTGGAGGGATTGGCAGAGAGGGGTGGAGGACACTGAGTGGAGGCCAGTGGAGGGATTGGCAGAGAGGGGTGGAGGACACTGAGTGGAGGCCAGTGGAGGGATTGGCAGAGAGGGGTGGAGGACACTGAGTGGAGGCCAGTGGAGGGATTGGCAGAGAGGGGTGGAGGACACTGAGTGGAGGCCAGTGGAGGGATTGGCAGAGAGGGGTGGAGGACACTGAGTGGAGGCCAGTGGAGGGATTGGCAGAGAGGGGTGGCAGATATGGAACGGTTAGTAAGGTGGATGAGTCTGACAACATGATAATTGCAAATCAATGCAGCTGTTGGAATTTGATGTTTAACCTTCATCTCAAACAAGACCAAAGTGCTGATATAACAATAGTAATTCATATGTGTGCTGCTAATGTTCTCCTTTACGGGAATCATTCGTTTTGGAAGCGGTGGCCAGGCTCATCCTACAGAACACATGAGATCAATGAGAATATCAATTCCTAGAAGCTAGAACATTGTGTTTAGTATAGAACTCTTCCATTAGACGCAACGTTCAGATAAGTGTCCAATCAGAATTCACAACAATCGCTTGACGTTTACAAAAGAAACGTATCCACGGCCTCCTGTATGGTTAAATGGTCTTGTTGGGTCCCATGTCCTCCTCTATAGAAGCCATGATGAAGGCCAACAAGCCTGAAACATCTCTATGCCGTTTGTAATAAGTGGATCTATAGTATTCGGCTATCATTGCTTTCTATACTGGTGGTTCTGGATGGGTATCTGCAGGGGCGGACTGACCATTCGAGCACTCGGGCACTGCCCGAGGGCCCGGGGTCAGTAGGGGGCCCCATGAGATGCCCCTGGTACCTTTTTTATAGGCTTTTTTGGGTGTGCTTTGAGTGTGGGCAAAGACACAGGGGCCCCATGATCCCCTATTGCCCGGGGGCCCCATGAGTTGTCAGTCCGCCCCTGATGGGGCATAAGCAGTGATTTGCATCTCCAGAAATGAGGAATAATTCCTTGATATTTGGGAGAGGTGATTTGAGGAGACGTGTGACTACATTCTGTGCCAAGAAGACTCTAATGTGCTTTGTACAGATTGGAGGGATTTATGATTCCTTTGGTCCCCTCTAACCAGACCCCGTATATTACACTGTGTGATGTAGGAGAAGAACGTTGGTTTATAGGAATGGAGAGAATTGATCTGGACTGTCTGGGGAGGGCTGTGGCTCCCGGCCTTCCTCTGTAATCCATTCTAACTATGAGCAGCAGCTTCATTAATACTTAAGCACCATGGAGAGGGAAATAGGAATACGAGACAAACAGAGAAAGAGGGAGGAAAAGAAGAGAGAGAAAGACTTGAGACTTAAAACTCCTTTACATGGACTCTCCCCCTATACCCCCGCTCTAACCCCCCCCCCCCATAGACTGCCCTAGAGCTACCATTTCCATACAAACTCATCTGATTTGGCAATCCTAAAATGTATTTGGCTCTGCCAATAAAGCTTATTTGAATTTGAAAGACAGAGAAAGAGCAGAGAGATAGACAGAAAAGAGAGAACAAAAAGATAAAGAGCGTGGGGGGAGAGATGGAGAGAGAGAGAGAGAGAGGTGGAGAGAGGGGGGTGGCGAGAGAGAGAGAGAGTGGGGAGGAAGAGGGGTGGAGAGAGAGAGAGGGGGGGTGGAGAGAGAGAGAGGGTGGAGAGAGAGAGGGAGAGAGAGTGGAGAGGGAGAGAGACAGGAAGGAGAGAGGGAGGAGAGAGAGAGGGGTGGAGAGGCGGAGAGAGAGATGGACTGAGAGTGAGAGAGAGAGGGGGTAGAGAGAGGGGGGAAAGGGAGAGGGGTGGAGAGAGAGAGGGTAGAGAGAGAGAGGTATATATATATATAGAGAGAGAGAGGTGGAGAGGGAGAGAGCAGTGGAGATAGAGAGGGTGGAGAGAGAGAGGGGGGTGGAGAGGTGATGAGATAGATGGACTGAGAGTGAGAGAGGTAGAGAGAGAGGGGAGGGAGAGGGGTGGAGAGAGAGAGGTATATATATATATATATATATATATATAGAGAGAGAGAGAGAGAGAGAGAGAGAGAGAGAGGTGGAGAGAGAGCGGTGGAAATAGAGAGGGTGGAGAGAGAGAGAGGCAGGGGAGAGGGGTGGAGAGAAAGAGGTATATATAGAGAGAGGGGGGAGGGAGAGAGCGGTGGAGATAGAGAGGGTGGAGAGAGAGCAATGGGTGGAGAGAGAGATGGACTGAGAGAAAGAGAGGGAGAGGGAGGGGGGGGGAGAGAGAGAGAGAGAGATGGACTGAGAGAGAGAGGAGAAGGAGGAAAGAGAGAAAAAGAGAGCTGGAGGGAGAGAGAGATGGAGGGGGAGATGTTGAGAAACAAGAGAAAGGGAGTGAGAGAGGGGAACAGAGGGAGAGAGAAAAAGAAAGAGTGTAAGAGTGGGAGAGACAGAGAGAGGGAAAAAATGGGAGAGAGAAAAAAGGGAAAGAGAGAGGAAGAGCGAGAGATGGACAGAAAGAGGGGGAGAGAGAGAGCCAAGAAAAGTGACACGTCGAACAAAGAGAGAGAAAAGGAAAAAAGGGGTGAGAGAGAGGGAAGAAAAAGAGTTAGTGGGGAAAAGAGAGAGTGACGGAGAGTGAGAAAGAGATGGAGAGAAAGCGAGAGAGGAGAAAAGAGGAAGAGAGAGGAACAGAGAGGGGGAGTTAGAGAGAGGGGGAGTTAGAGAGAGAGCAGAAAAGAGGAGTGAGAGAGGAGGAAGAGAGAAAAAAGAGAGACAATGAGGAACACAGTGAGATAGACAGAGAGGGAACAACCGAGAGGGAAAGAAATGGCAACACATATTTCGGTCTAGATTGAACCAATCAGAAGGTTTCAAGCCAGCCATAGAGACCCTAAAAGACAAGGAATGCATAGCCTTCTCCGTCATCAGGGGACAACTGTACCACCTAAAACCACCAGTAAGCATCTGGCTTAGACTCTTTGATAGCCTCGTTCCCCCAATCCTTTGTTATGGCAGTGAAGTTTGGGGTCCTGTTACCCATACAGACCAATCCAAATGAGACTCCGGTCTAACAGAATTATTCCATCCGGAATTCTGCAAGCACATCCTTCAAGTCCATTGGAACTCCTCCATCAGTGCTTGCGGGTCTGAGCTGGGCACATTTCCCTTCTCGCAGTACAGAAGAGGGCGCCATCATACTGGGGCCATCTACAAGACAACGGTCCATACTCATACCACCATAAAGCCTTACTGACCAATAAGCCACGTGGCCTGCAACAACTCATCAGCACCTTGTTCATCCCAAACTCCCAACAATCCGCCCTGACAAAATCTCAAATAGACATAATGGATGATTGGGGATTAGAGAAATTAAATAACAAACTCCAAGAAACTAATTCCTTACCAATCACTGCAGAGAGACTACAACCTGGCCTCATACCTGGAGGTGGTATAAGACCCCAAAGACAGACAGACAGACCCTGAGTCTGTACAGACTGAGCACCCACAGCCTGGAAATTGAATCAGGACGGCACAGACAGACCTACAAGCTCAGGGATAGTAGACTGTGTCAGCAATGTGTCCAGGGGGTCCTGGAGGACGAGGACCACTTCCTGCCCCAAGTACTCATCAGTGAGGGACACTCACTTCCAGAGACTCTGCACTCTTATCCTGGACATCACTTCTATAGAAGAGAGGGAGAAACTTCAAATTCCACTGGGAGAAGAGGGAAAATAGCTGCACAATATGTCACAGCATGCCACAGACAGGGAGGGACATGAAAAACTGAGGACTTAAAAATCCTTTACATGGACTCACCCCCGATCCCCCTTTATATTACCCCTTAATCCCCCCCCCCCAAAGCTGCCCTAATACTATCCCTCCCTTCCCCCAACCCTCCCATCCAAGCTAAATTGCTTTGGCAATGCTATTTGGTCCTGGCAATAAAGCTTATTTTAATTTGAATGAAACAGAAAAAGAAGAGTGATAGAGGGAGAGAGAAATACAGAGAAAGAGAGAGAGGGCAAGAGAAAGAGGGGGAGAGAAGTGAGAGAGAAGGGGAGAGTGTAAATGAGTGAAAGACAGAAGGGAGAGAGAGAGAGAGAGAGGGGGGGGGGGAGAGAGAGGAGAGAGAGAAAGCAGAAAGAGAGTGATGGAAAGGGGAGAAAACAGAGAAAGAAAGGAAGAGAAGAAAAATAGGGGGGCAAGAAGAGAAATTAAAGAAGGGGGAGATAAAAAAAGGAATGAGGAAGGAAAGAGAGAGAGAACAGATGGAAGAGAAAAGAGAGAGAGAGAGAGAGAGAGAGAGAGGAAAGAAAGAAAGAAAGAAAGAAAGAAAGAAAGAAAGAAAGAAAGAAAGAAAGAAAGAAAGAAAGAAAGAAAGAAAGAAAGAGAAAGGAAAGAAAAAGAGAAAGGAAAGAAAGAAAAGAAAGAGATTAAGATGGAGAGAGACAGAGGAAAGATAGAGAGAACAATAGAAAGAAAGAGAAGGAAAGGTAGAAATAAGATAAAGAGAAAAGATAGAAAGAAATAGAGGAAAGATAGAGAGCAACATAGAGAGAAAGTGAGGAAAAACTGAAAGATAGAAACAAAGAGAGAAAGGATAGAGATTAAGATGGAGAAAAAGAGAGAAAAGATAGAGGGAATGATAGAAAGGGAGGAAAGGCAGAGAGAAAAAAAAGGAAAGAGGATAGAGGAAAGACAGAAAAATAGAGAGAAAGAAAGATGGAGAGAAAGAAAGGAAGGAAAGAAAGAAAGAGAGGAAAGACAGAAAGAAAGAGAGGAAAGCTAGAGAGAAAGATGGAAAGAAAGAGAGGAAAGACAGAAAGAAAGAAAGAGAGGAAAGACAGAAAGAAAGAGAGGAAAGCTAGAGAGAAAGATGGAAAGAAAGAGAGGAAAGCTAGAGAGAAAGAGAGGAAAGAAAGAAAGAAAGAAAGAAAGAGAGAAAGAAAGAAAGAAAGAAAGAAAGAAAGAAAGAAAGAAAGAAAGAAAGAAAGAAAGAAAGAAAGAAAGAAAAGGAGAGAAAGAAAGAAAAGATAGAAAAGATGGGGAGAAATAGAGGAAAGCTAGAGAGAAAGATGAAAAGAAAGAGAGGAAAGAAAGAAAGAAAAAAGAAAGAAAGAAAAAGAGAGAAAGAAAGAAAAGACTGAAAAGATGGAGAGAAATAGAGGAAGGATTGAGAGAATGAAGAGAAAACTAACAAAACTAACTTGAAGAGCTGCTGATTCTATTCATAGTCCTTGTCAGATTCTATCCTCTCTTCTGTATCTTTTTCTATTTAAATATCTGTAAATCGAGCGATTACCTCTAATATACTCAGCCTGTAATTTCTGAAGCTACGCCTCACAGGGCACGAGTTCCTCAAATGAGCAAAGTCAAAGGTTAATGCGTTTCTAACAAAACATTTCATCAGATCCCTATTATTGGTTGGCGCAATTTATTGACCATTAAACAGCACTGACAAATAGAGCTAGTGGTGTATCTCTTAACAAGGTGACATTAACATTTCTCCCCCCCCCCCTGCCATGTGTATATTACAGGTTGTTATTAACATGAAACGTCATTCACTTTGTTTTTGTATCATAAAATCTCAGAATTGCTGTTCTATAAGGAGCGTCATCCTTCGTCCACAAACAAAAACCCTTCAACAATAACCCTTTACATAATATAGTTCCATTTCAAACTTGTAATATGTGTCATAGATGGTATTTATCAACATTTGCTGGATCAACTATCAAGACATAATGGGTTAAAAAACGTAAATACAACGTCACATTTTCCCCAGGCCATCTGCTCAGAAATAGACGTAGCTTAGAGAAGATCCAACTTATGAACAATTCATGAATTTCTTTACCAATTCCAAAGAACAATTCCTGAAGAGTAATGAAGGATTTTCCCAGGCAAATACTTTCCCAGCTCTGAATAAACTCAATATAACAGAGATTTATGATACATGAAGCTTTTTGTTTTGTTTTGTTTGCAAATCAACAAAAAAAGTTGCATATATGAAGTTACCTTCCATGGCGACCGGTTCAAAGAGACCAAACTGCTCCAAAACTTTGACAAACAGAACTAAAACCACCAGCACTGCAATCATCTCAAGTCCTTCCAGGTTCATGTTGGTCGAGTCTCATGGCACCTATCAGCCAGAAATGAGGTTGCCTTGGCTCCTGTGCTCCTCTTAGAAGGTCTCCAGCCTCTACTGAGGTTCTCCAAACATCTCAGCCCGAGGCAGTCACATACTGACTTCTAAAATTCCCATTCAAACGGTGGAAAAATTAGAAAAACAAAAAATAAACTGGAAGGAAATTAAGTGTGTTGGAAGCTGAAGGAAGAAGCTGCTGAGCTGCCATAAACCCTGGTGCTTGTGGCCCATTCCATCACTGAGCAGTGTCCACAATCTGGCACAGACAACCGAAAAGGTTCTTTGCCAAACCCAAGCACTTAGGAGTGAGAGTTATAAGTCCGGAGGTTCTGCAAGTCAAGTCGAATGCAGAATGTTCTTAATTTCACCTTGTAGATCAAGGGTTATATTGACATACAGGGAAAAATAAAGAGGGACTAAGAATAATAAAAAAAAATATAAAGTAAGGGACAGTTGAGAAAGAACAAAAAAAAGAAGAAGGGAAGTGAAAAAGAAAAGGAGACGGACGGGGAGAGAGACAGAGTGGGACGGAGTGAGGGGAGGTTTGCCCTCCCGTTCTGCTGAGTCTATCATGATCAGCATCGATTTGCTTAATGCAGTTCCTATGACTACCAATGATAGATATTAAGTGTCCTCTCCCTCTCCACGTTGGGTGACATTAACTTCTGGCTTAAACTATTTATTTTTTCCCAGAGGAAAAAAAAAAGTCCTAAATAGATAAGTGTTATCTGTCCTGGGAGGTTTGGTGATGGAAATCTTGTTGTCCTAATTAGATTGTTGTGAGAGGTGTAGTCATGTTTTTTGAAGGACATGGGCTCTGGGAAAGTGTCACCTCTTACTGGGTTCAAAGACACTTTGAGATGCCATTAACTTCTATAAAGCATGTTCTTCTTATTAAAGGGATGTTTCTTTAATTTTTGCTTTAAATTTCTATTGAAGATGTAGCGGTGGCAAGCTCAGGGGTGGCAGTCCTGGATGTGACTGCTATTCCTAACAGCCAGGAGGGCAGACCATCTGAGAGGGGTGGTGAGGGTAGTGCAGGAAGGCCTAGACAGCTGGTGGTAGTACGGGATCCTATAATCAGAAGGACCCATAGAATAATTTGTCTCCAGGATCACCTCAACCGAATGGTTTGCTGTCTCCCTGGTGCCAGGGTTTGGCATGTGGTGAACCAGGTTGATAAAATACTGGGAGGGGCTGGGCATGACCCAGCTGTCTTGGTCCATGTTGGAACCATGACAGAATACATGGAAGTTGGAGGCTCCTCAAAAGTCAATTTAAAGAACTAGGCTGCAAGTTGAAGGGAAGGACCTCCAAGGTGATATTCTCTGACATATGACCTGTGCTATGCGCAACTCAGGAAAGACAGAGGGAGATTAGAGAACTCAATGCATGGCTGAAGACCTGGTGTAAGAGGGAAGGATTTGGGTTTCCAATGCACTGGGCTGACTTTTCATTGGGGTGCAACCTATATGCTAGAGACGGTTTGCACCTAAATGGAAGGGTGTCTACTGTGCTAGGAGAGAGGTTTATGGGAAGGCTGGAGGAGTGTTTAAACTGGGATATAAGGGGGAGGGAGAATTCGATTATAACGGGGTAGACAGATCAGACAGGGGTCAGTATTTATTGGTGGGTGGAATGGGGAAAGATGGGGGGAGGGCTATGGCAGGTGATAAGAAAGTGCCCATGCTGCAAACAACCATTGAATTGGTACCATTTGTAAGAAAATAAAAAATATGCAAAATATGTGCGCAAAAGGTGTCAATGAATAACAATGAGATGCAGATTGGGTATATAGTAACAACGCTGAATGAGAAAAAACATAAGTTGAGGGCTGAAGGTGTAGGCCAGATGGAAGAAAATATATCTGTACCCCGTAGAATGAAATGTGGTCTATGGCTTTGGTATTGGCTTTGGACACCCTCAGGTGGCATTGTACAGTGTCAAACATTTGTGTAAATCACCGTGAGTTGAGGAAGTGGTGAGGTAGAGCCACAAAATGCTTGTTTTGGTAAAATATAATTATTTGATGTTCGTCAGACTTGATGACTCTGATCCATCCGTAGACACACCACATTGGTGCCTCCACCATTCTGTTCACCGAGGGGTTTTTAACCTTCTCACAACCACTTGAGGACCCATAAGAGGATCCAGGATTGGAACCCCAACGGCACCAAGATTAACCATGGAGATGGAGTCTTTTCTCCACCTGCCTTTAGAGGAGGTTGTGTGATGTGCGATTCTACCTGTCTGTGTCATCACAACTTCATCAGATGTAAGTCAGTTTTTCTTTTCTCTCCAATCATAAAACCTATTTGAGTTTATAACTTGTCTCCTCCTCCCATGCTCATCTCCAGGACTTTTCCAGAGCTTCCCCCATCCTCTGGAACTCTCTACCCCAATTTATCAGACTATCACCTACTCTGCTCACTTTTAGGTGATCTTTGAAAACCGATCTCTTCAGGGAAGCCTATCCTGCCCTCATCTAATACTGAAATCTTCTACTCTTCCAACCAGTCCATCCCCCACAGTTACTACCTTTTCTACCACTAGCCACTCCCTCCTAGATTGTAAGCTCCCAGGATCAGGGCCCTCCTATCCCTCTTGTATTGAACTGTATTGTTGCTGTATTGTCTCCCATTATATTGTAAGGTGCTGAGCAAACTGTTGACGCCATAAATCCTGTATAATAATAATAATAATAATAACTTTACTTTGGATCAGTGGTCTCCAAACTATGGCCCGGGGGCAAGAAGTGGCTTTGCTTGCCCTTATCCGGCTCTTGAGGCACTTTTTCTCCCACTGATACAAGACACTATTCCTCTCACTGACACCAACAAGGGGGCATAATTCCTGCTACTGACATCAACAACAGGCTCTATTCCTCCCATTTACACCAACAATTGGGCACTATTCCTCTCACTGAAACAAACCATGTGGCACTATTCCTCCCACTGATACTAACAACGGGGCACTATTCTTCCCAGTAACACCAACAATGAGGCACTAGTCCTCCCACTGACATCAATGATGAGGCACTAGTCCTCCCACTGACACAAATGTTGGGGCACTATTCCTCCCACTGACACCAATGATGGGGCACTATTCCTCCACTGACACCAATGATGGGGCACTATTCCTCCCACTGACATCAATGATGAGGCACTAGTCCTCCCACTGACACAAATGTTGGGGCACTATTCCTCCCACTGACACCAATGATGGGGCACTATTCCTCCCACTGATACCAATGATGGGGCACTATTCCTCCCACTGACACCAATGATGGGGCACTATTCCTCCCACTGACACCAATGATGGGGCACTATTCCTCCCCCCACTGACACCAATGATGGGGCACTATTCCTCCCACTGACACCAATGATGGGGCACTATTCTTCCCAGTGACACCAACGATGAGGCACTGTTTCTCCAACTTACACCAAGAATAGAGCACTTTGCCTCCCCCTAATGCCAAAGATGCATTGTTTACTCCCAATGGCACAGGACAATTTGTACTCCCAATGGCCACAGTCCAGCCCCCCTAAAGTCTGAAAGCCAGTAAACTGGCCCTTTGTTTAGAAAGTTTGGAGACCCCTGCTTTAGATAAACAGTGAGCTACACTAAAAGGGCTCTTCCGTCTTTCTCTTCTTTTCTTCTAGTCGATACTTCAGACCTCCCTATGGGTCTCCAATCTTCTTTTTTGCTCTGACCCAATCTTTGAAGACCACCACCTCCCGAATCCCATTCTCTTAATGTTGCCTATGCTGAGAGGACAACCTCTTGTGTTCACAATGCATCAGGCCAGCCACTCAGCACAGGACCCGGAAGCTTGTGGAGATCACCGTAGTAGCTGTGTAGTAGTGGTATAGTAGTGGTGTCTATACAGTGATTTCCAGCTTCCTGGGGCTTTGGCCAGAGATGGAATGCACATATTCAAACCCATGGCTTTGCTCCAGATGTGCTCCTTTCATTCCACATATACGACCCAACCCAGCCTGTCTGCAGTCTCAAAGTATAAAAAATGTAAGCCGCACTGTGAAACCTGACTCTTTTTTCTGTATTTAATTATTCAAAAAAAAGAAAGAAACTTCATACATTGTTGTCTCCACCTGGAACCACCTTCCTTGACTTGTTTCACCACTGCTGGCTTGCTCACAAGGATCCTTGTATTCATGACAAAAACGTGCCATACCTAGAAATTCATCTTTAAGGCCAAAATGTAACCTGCCACTAGCTGATCTGTAAGTATGAACTCCAATGAGGGACGGGAAGGGTCTGCATAATGGCCAAGAGATTAACAGAAAACGGTTTGGCTGCCAATCAAGCTGCTGATCAGGCCTTTGCTTTCAAGTCACACTGGAATAAATACCATTGTAGCCCCGTTTACATCTGGTCTGTTCACTTTGTTGCCAGTCAAGCCCTGATGAAGGGAGCAATTAGACCCCTGAAACGCATTGGCTGCTTTTCAAATTGTACCCCTGACCTTTAATGGAATGAACTTGTATCTGGACCTCTTAGCAGTGGTGTGGCATTTCATTTTTCAACTCTTCTAAATATGTATGACCTGTCCACTTGTGGCAATGATCTCCATAAATAATGCCAACAAGGTTGATGCTGTGATCCCGGAACATGGCCCAGGACACAGCATTGGTTGGCCAGTGGGCCAAGTTGTGGAACTGTCACAGCAAATCAAAGACAGTTGGCATGTATGAGATATACGCTATATTGCCAAAAGTATTGGGCCGCCTGCCTTTCCACACACATGAACTTACGTCGAAATCCCAATCTTAGTCCGTAGGGTTCAATAATGAGTTGGCCCCGCCCTTTGCAGTTATAACAGCTTCAACTCATCTGGGAAGGCCGTCCACAAGGTTTAGGAGGGTGTCTATGGGAAGGTTGGACCATTCTTCCAGAAGCACATTTGTCAGGTCAGGCCACTGATGTCGGGGGAGGAGGCCTGGCTCGCAGTCTCCGCTCTAATTCATCCCAAGGTGTTCTATGGGGTTGAGGTCAGGACTCTGTGCAGGACAGTCAAGTTCCTCCACCCCAAACTGGCTCCTCCATGTCTTTATGGACCTTGCTTTGTGCACTGGTGGGCAGTCATGTTGGAACAGGAAGGGGCCATCCCATCTCCTCCCACAAAGTTGGGAGCATGAAATTGTCCAAAATGTCGCCTTAAGAGTTCCCTTCACTGGAACGAGGGGGCCAAGCCCAACCCCTAAAAAACAACCCGACACCATAATCCCCCCTCCACCTAACTTTATACTTGGCACAATGCAGTCAGGCAAGTACCGTTCTCCTGGCAACTGCCAAACCAAGGCACGTTCATCGGATTGCCAGATAGAGAAGCGTGATTGGTCACTCCAGAGAACATGTCTCCCCTGCTCTAGAGTCCAGTGGTGTCATGCTTTACACCATGGCATCCGACGCTTTGCATTGCACTTGGTGATGGAAGGCTTGGATGCAGCTGCTCGGCCATGGAAACCCATTCCATGAAGCTCTCTACGCACTGTTGTTGGGCTCATCTGAAGGCCACACCAAGTTCGGAGGTCTTTAGCTATTGACTCTGCAGACAGTTGGCGACTTCTGCGCACTGTGCGCTTCAGCATGCACTGACCCCGCCCTGTCATGTGACGTGGCCTACCACTTGGTGGCTGAGTGGCTGTTGTTCCCAGTGGCTTCCACTTTGTTATAATCCCACTAACAGTTGAGCGTGGAATATTTAGTAGCCAGGAAATGTCACGGATGGACTTATTGCCCAGGTGGCCACCTATCACGGGACCACGCTTGGAGTCACTGAGCTCCTGAGAGCGACCCATTCTTTCACCAATGTTTGTAGAAGCAGTCTGCATGCCTAGGGGCTGGATTGTATACACCTGTGTCCATGGAGGGGATTGGAACACCTGAATCACATGATTTGGAGGGTTGGAGGGCTGGGACGACACTTTTAGCAATATAGTATATATATATATATAAATTGCTACACCAGCTATCTTGTCAATCAAGGGGTAAAAAGCCTTATCAACCTGCATTTGTCTATTCAGTGATTGCCGATGAGGAATTCTTAAATAATCCTCGGCAGAATGTGGGGTTCCAGCGGCTCTGCTACTTTATAATCAGCGGTACATTATACAGGCCGGCAATGTGAAGGATTTATCTACAAAGCCTGAAGACTGCATGTATAAGTAATTATTCCCAGCCTGATAAAATAGGAATATTTCCAAATTAAGAGAACAATATTTGTACAGTTTGGTTTGGGGTTGTGTAATATATGGAAATGGAAATTTGCTAAACACATGTTAATCCACAAATAGATAATTCTAAATGAATTGGGCTTGTTAAAGGGCCGGACCAGACATCAGGTACTAATGAATTATTATACATTGCCCGGCGCTGTACTAATGTTGGCAAGTCTGTTTCTTTTAGCACAATTGTTTTAAATAATCCGTTCTATAATGAGCAGGACTTTCAGATGGCTCCTTGGTGGAATTACAGCCACTCTTGCTGACTGTGCAACCTTCCTCCCTGAGATTGCCAAAAAAATGGACAGAGTAGGAGATAGCCAGACAGATTGGGGTAGGAAGTTTCAAAGGATGGGAGAGGCTCTGGAGGAGTCCAGGAGACGAGCATAAAAGGAGGTCTTCAAACTGCTTAAGGATCATCCCAGTTGACAAAGAGCAGCCTCCAAAAACTGGGGATGGAAACTAGTCATTAGTGATCTCTCTGCTATCTTGGTCCAGCATCCTACCAACACATTCTTGAAACTTTCTGCTGTAGCACTACCCTCTTGAGGGCCGCTGGGTTTCTGAGACCCCCTAAGCTCTGCACAGCCAGGCAACATGCATTTTCCACACTCGCATCCACAGTCAGTGAACAGTCCATGAGCTTGACTTTTGTTATTTACTATTTACTGCTCTGAAGATCTCCAGGGCCACGGATGAAGGATTAAGCCCAGCGCCGACCTCTAAAAGCTTGCTACGTGTGGCAGTCTCTCACCTTGTGAATCCCTGGGTGTGCTGATGTACTCACTCTGTCCTCCTTGTTCTCAGGCTTGGTTCCTGTTCATGCCGTACTGCTGAATGGACCCTCCTGAGCCAGCCCAAGCCCAACTTGGAGGCCAGCCCCCTGGACCCAGGGGACCCCTCTACCGACAGCCTCCTCAGCACTCCTTCCATCTGAATCCCGTGACAGCCTGACTCTCCCATATTTGTGGGCTGATCTCACCACTCTACCAGGGCCTCCAAACCTGGGATTGGCTAGACTCCCATAAACAGGCAGATTAGGTCTCCATCCCTTCTGCTCACTGGCTTCTGCAAGGTTCCATAGTCCTCTAGAGCCGGGTGGAGGCCAGAGGAGAATTGGCATACAGTTACATAGTTAGTCTGGCTGAAAAAAAGACAAAAGTCTATCCAGTTCAACCCTGAAAAAAAAAAAGTTATAATCCTACATCCACAGTTGATCCAGAGGAAGGCAAAAACACCCAGCAAAGCATGTATTATACATGGAGATCATATCCCCCCCCCCTATGTATTATACATGGTGATCATATCCCCCCTTATGTATTATACATGGAGATCATATCCCCCCCCCCCCCTATGTATTATACATGGTGATCATATCCCCCCTTATGTATTATACATGGAGATCATATCCCCCCCCCCTATGTATTATACATGGAGATCATATCCCCCCTTATGTATTATATATGGTGATCATATCCCCCCCCCTATATATTATACATGGAGATCATATCCCCCCTTATGTATTATACATGGAGATCATATCCCCCCCTTATGTATTATACATGGAGATCATATCCCCCCTTATGTATTAAACATGAAGATCATATCCCCCCTTATGTATTATATATGGTGATCATATCCCCCCCCCCTATGTATTATACATGGTGATCATATCCCCCCCCCCTATGTATTATACATGGAGATCATATCCCCCCTTATGTATTATACATGGTGATCATATCCCCCCTTATGTATTATACATGGAGATCATATCCCCCCTTATGTATTATACATGGAGATCATATCCCCCCTTATGTATTACACATGGAGATCATATCCCCCCTTATGTATTATACATGGAGATCATATCCCCCCTTATGTATTGTACATGGAGATCATATCCCCCCTTATGTATTATACATGGAGATCATATCCCCCCTTATGTATTATACATGGAGATCATATCCCCCCTTATGTATTATACATGGAGATCATATCCCCCCTTATGTATTATACATGGAGATCATACCCCCCCTTAATCTCCTCTTCTCAGTAGAGAATACATTCAGTTCCTCTAATCTTTCCTCATAGCTGATCTCCTCCATGCCTCTTATAAGTTTAGTTGCCCTTCTCTGTACTTCCTCCTGTTCCCCAATGTTCTTTTTGTGAATTGGAGCCCAAAACTGAACTGCATATTCCAGATGAGGTATTACTAATGATTTGCATGGGGGGTGTGTGTAGGGGGGGAGGTAATATGATATCTCTATCTCTGCAGTCTATGCCTGTTTTAATACAAGAGAGGATTTTGCTCGCTTTAGAAGCTGCAGCTTTGCATTGCTGCCATTATTAAGCTTGTGATCTACCAGAACCCCCAGATCCTTCTCCCTCATTGACCCACCAGATCCTTCTCCACCATTGACCCCCCCCCCAGATCCTTCTCCACCATTGACCCCACCAGATCCTTCTCCACCATTGACCCACCCCAGTTGTACCCCCCCTAGTATGTATGATGCATATTCTTAGCCCCCCAAGTGCAGAACCTTACATTTATCAACATTAAACCTCATTTTCCACATAGTCCCCCAAATTACAGAGCATTGAGGTCAGTTTGCAAGTTGAAGACATCCCGTAAGGACGTTATTCCATGGCACAGCTTGGTGTCATCTGCAAAGACTGAAATGGGATTTTCAATATCAGACCCTATATCGTTTATGAATATATTAAAACGTAAGGGTCCCAACACTGAACCTTGGGGTACACCACTGATGACCCCAGACCATTCAGAGTATGAATCATTAACCACTACTCTCTGAATACGAACATTTAGCCAGTTTTCTATCCATTTATTAGGATTGTAACAAAGTGGAAGCAACTGGGAACAACAGCCACTCAGCCACCAAGTGGTAGGCCACGTCACATGACAGGGCGGGGTCAGCGCATGCTGAAGCGCACAGTGCGCAGAAGATGCCAACTGTCTGCAGAGTCAATAGCTAAAGACCTCCAAACTTGGTGTGGCCTTCAGATGAACACAACAACAGAGCATAGAGAGCTTCATGGAATGGGTTTCCATGGCCGAGCAGCTGCATCCAAGCCTTCCATCACCAAGTGCAATGCAAAGCGTCGGATTATGTGGTGTAAAGCTCGCCGCCACTGGACTCTAGAGCAGAGGAGACATGTTCTCTGGAGTGACCAATCACGCTTCTCTGTCTGGCAATCTGATGGACTTGTCTGGGATTGGTGGTTGCCAGGAGAACGGTTCTTGCCTGACTGCATTGTGCCAAGTGTAAAGTTTGGTGGAGGGGGGTTTATGGTGTGGGGGTGTTTTTCTGGGGTTGGGCTTGGCCCCCTCATTCCAGTGAAGGGAACTCTTAAGTCGTCAGCATACTAAGACATTTTGGACAATTTCATGCTCCCAACTTTGTGGGAAGAGTTTGGGGATGGCCCCTTCCTGTTCCAACATGACTGCCCACCAGTGCACAAAGCAAGGTCCATAAAGACATGGAGGAGCCAGTTTGGGGTGGAGGAACTTGACTGTCCTGCACAGAGTCCTGACCTCAACCCCATAGAACACCTTTGGGATGAATTAGAGCGGAGACTGCGAGCCAGGCCTCCTCCCCCGACATCAGTGCCTGACCTGACAAATGTGCTTCTGGAAGAATGGTCCAACCTTCCCATAGACACCCTCCTAAACCTTGTGGACGGCCTTCCCAGAAGAGTTGAAGCTATTATAGTTGCAAAGGGCGGGGCCAACTCAATATTGAACCCTACGGACCAAGACTGGGAGGCCATTAAAGGTTATGTGCGTGGAAAGGGCGGGGCCAACTCAATATTGAACCCTACGGACCAAGACTGGGAGGCCATTAAAGGTTATGTGCGTGGAAAGGGCGGCCGACCAATACTTTTGGTAGTATAGTGTATTTCAGTTACGTCACAAAGCTTTGTCCTCATGTTAATTATTTGTTTAGAATATCATAATAAATTCAAATTCCCCCTCAGCAGACAAGGTCTAGTAATCAGCACTGGATTTACTAATGATCACCGTTCACCAGGAAGACGAATCTACAAGATTTTATTGCCGCGAGGCAGCTGCAGCTCAGAGATGGGGTGAAGTGTCTGTTTCCAGCAGCTCTGAGCCTTGCCGGCACTCCCAACCACAAGGCCATTAGAAATACATTTGTTGGAGATGCGAGGCGCCTACTGGTTTGCCTGAGGTAACATAAGATTGATCTGCGAGAGATGATGATCAGCGGCTTAGTGTCACCGAGCTTCTTACTGGCAACCTTCAGCTTACTGCAGTGCTGCGATGTCAGTCTCCAGCTGATGGAAAATGAAAACCATCGCCTTGAAATATACTCTCCCACTCCATTCTGCCCTCTCACTTCAAATGCCACTTCTAGCGCTGCTTCCCATAATCCTGCCTTCATGGTAAAATAAAAAAACAAACTTCCCATAAGACTGGAAGAGCTTTATAAATGCAACAGCCCATTCTTGGTGTTGGTTCCCACGGCACTCCTTTATTGAATTGAGAATTAATTTCTCCACAATGCCTATAGCTACGGAGATGAATGAGTGGGCTTGCTTGAGGGCCCATTTGCATTTGCATGTTGTGGCAATGTGGGCAAGATTGCTGCAACATCTCCAGCTTTGTAGAATGGAAGACCACCTTTGGGCTCCAAGAGTACCCCCAGTGTCCACCAGCAAAAGTTGCCATTGACAACGCCATCTATATGAGTGGCGATTACGCCCCCTCCCCTGCGCAGCTCAGATTCCACCACACATTTTCTATAATAAGTACTTCTCCAGTTGGTTGTTCCTTCTATCATCCACCCACCTTCCAGAAGTTGCTAGGATGTTCTCAAAGCTTCCAGGACTCCATGGAGTCTCCTTGTGGCCTATCCTGCTGATAGAAAGTTCTCCAGGACGCCATGGTGTCTCCTTGTGGCCAATCCTGCAGATAGAAAGTTCCCCAGGACTCCATAGTGTCTCCTTGTGGCCTATCCTTCAGATAGAAAGTTCTCCAGGACTCCATAGTATCTCCTTGTGGCCTCGTCCACACAACTTTCAGAAGTTGCTAGAAAGTTCTTAAAGCTTCCATGACTCCATGGAGTCTCCTTGTGGCCTATCCTACAGAGAGAAAGTTCTCCAGGACTCCACAGTGTCTCCTCGTGGCCTATCCTGCTGATAGAAAGTTCTCCAAGACTCCATGGTGTCTCATTGTGGCCTATCCTGCAGATAGAAAGTTCTCCAGGACTCCATGGTGTCTCCTTGTGGCCTATCCTGCTGATAGAAAGTTCCCCAGGACTCCATAGTGTCTCCTTGTGGCCTGTCCTGCAGATAGAAAGTTCTCCAGGATTCCATAGTATCTCCTTGTGGCCTCGTCCACCCACCTTCCAGAAGTTGCTAGAAAGTTCTCAAAGCTTCTAGGACTCCATGGAGTCTCCATGTGGCCGATCCTGCTGATAGAAAGTTCTCCAGGACTCCATGGTGTCTCCTCGTGGCCTATCCTGCTGATAGAAAGTTCTCCAGGACTCCATGGTGTTTCCTTGTAGCCTATCCTGCTGATAGAAAGTTCTCCAGGACTCCATGGTGTCTCCTTGTGGCCTATCCTGCAGATAGAAAGTTCTCCAGGACTCCATAGTATATCCTTGTGGCCTCGTCCACCCACCTTCCAGAAGTTTCTAGAAAGTTCTTAAAGCTTCCATGACTCCATGGAGTCTCCATGTGGCCTATCCTGCAGATATAAAGTTCTCCAGGATGCCATGGTGTCTCCTTGTGGCCTATCCTGCAGATAGAAAGTTTTCCAGGACGCCATGATGTCTTCTTGTGGCCTCATCGCACCCACCTTACAGAAGTTGCTAGAAAGTTCTCAAAGCTTCCAGGACTCCATGGAGTCTCCATGTGGCCGATCCTGCTGATAGAAAGTTCTCCAGGACTCCATGGTGTCTCCTTGTGGCCTATCCTGCTGATAGAAAGTTCTCCAGGACTCCATGGTGTTTCCTTGTAGCCTATCCTGCTGATAGAAAGTTCTCCAGGACTCCATGGTGTCTCCTTGTGGCCTATCCTGCTGATAGAAAGTTCTCCAGGACTCCATAGTATCTCCTTGTGGCCTCGTCCACCCACCTTCCAGAAGTTTCTAGAAAGTTCTTAAAGCTTCCATGACTCCATGGAGTCTCCATGTGGCCTATCCTGCTGATATAAAGTTCTCCAGGATGCCATGGTGTCTCCTTGTAGCCTATCCTGCTAATAGAAAGTTCTCCAGGACTCCATGGTGTCTCCTTGTAGCCTATCCTGCTGATAGAAAGTTCTCCAGGACTCCATGGTGTCTCCTTGTGGCCTATCCTGCTGATAGAAAGTTCTCCAGGACTCCATGGTGTCTCCTTGTGGCCTATCCTGCTGATAGAAAGTTCTCCAGGACTCCACGGTGTCTCCTTGTTGGCCTATCCTGCTGATAAAAAGTTCTCCAGGACTCCATGGTGTCTTTTCTAAGAATTTTCGTTCAAATTCGCGCCATTAGCGGGTCACAGAAAAGGCTGATTTTTGTGTGACCATCGAATTTGAGTGATTGGGCATGTTGGAAATTTTCTTAAAAACGAATGAATTTCGAATCAATGATGGGAGAATCGTGCAAGAAATATAAAAAAAAACAAAAAACGAGCGTGAGCTGTGACCTGGAAAGAAAAGAAAATTCTGGCCACGGGAAATCTTTTCTGTAACAACATGAGGTGAAGTTGAAGGGTAATGCAGGCCATACACGGGTCGAATTCTCATTGAATTTTCTTTAGAAAATCGAAAACTTCATACATTTTGTACCCCGATGGCGTCACCATTGATTTCAAAATTCGACCAACCAAGCCTTCAATTTCAGGTTGCTACAGAAAAGAATTTTCGTGGCCAAGAATGTTCTTTGCT
This sequence comes from Staurois parvus, assembly GCF_062004578.1. Classification (NCBI taxonomy): domain Eukaryota; kingdom Metazoa; phylum Chordata; class Amphibia; order Anura; family Ranidae; genus Staurois; species Staurois parvus. Next base: position 20,506 of record NW_028319044.1, read on the forward strand.
TTCCAGGTCACAGCTCACTCTTGTTTCTTTTTCAGTTACATTTCTCGCACACTTCTTTTAATAATAACATTTTTATTGTAACAATTGATTAGAAATTTGTTCGTTTTTCAAAAAATTTACAGCATACCCGATCACTCAAATTCGATGGTCGCGTGAAAATCGGCCATTTCTGTGGCCCACTAGGGGTGCGAAATTCGAAAAAATTCTTAGAAAAGTTTTCCGAAATTAAATTCTTTCGGAATTCGACTCGTGTATGGCCGGCTTTGGTTGTTTGAATTTCGAAATCAACGGTGGCGCCATCGGATTGCAAAAGGCACAAAATTTCCGGTTTTCTAAAGAAAATTAGTGTGGGATTCGACCCATGTATGGCCTGCATAATGGTGGGAAATTTGAATGGAAATTCTTGGAAAAGATTTTCGAAAGAAGATTCTTTCAGAATTCGACCCGTGTATGGCCGGCTTAACTCTCCGTATAATACAGATTTTTTTTTTTTCCCAAAATTTAGCACCGCTGCAGCAGCACACAGAAGACGATGCGGTGTGGAATGTGATGGCAGCATAATGCAGATTTCCATACCTGCAAACCCTGCGATTTCCTGTTTATGATCATGAGGAGAGGCGAGGATGACCTTGCAGCACGGCCTGACATTGGAAACACGATATCTGGCTTTCATCTGTAGTCGATATATATATATATATATTAAAAAAAATTCCATCTGCAGAATTTCATACATCGGGATCAGCGGAAGGGGGACTGTACAGTATAAGCCGGTCATTCACGGGTCGAATTCCGAAAAAAATTTCTTTCAAAAAGCTTTCCTAAGGCACGGTTCACACCTTCGCAGTTTGCATTTGATCCATTTCTGCAGTGCCTTTTGTGTTTTTGCGCATGTGGTTTTTTCCCCCCAACTTGTTGCCAGGCAGATTAAAACTCAAAAACAAACTACATGCATTCCTATAGCGTCTCCATTGAAGTCTGTAGAACCAAAAACTCAATAATTTTATAAATATTCATAAAAAAAAAAAAATATATATATATATATATATATATATAAATAACAATAATTAGATTGTAAGCTCCCAGGATCAGGGCCCTTCTAACCCTCTTGTATTGAAGTTTATTGTTGCTGTATCTTCTCCCGTTATATTGTAAAGCGCTGAGCAAACTGTTGGCGCTATAGAAATCCTGTATAATAACAATAATAATAACAATGATTAAAAAAAAAAAAAAAAAAAAAAATATATATATATATATATATATATATATATAATTTTTTTTATTATTGTTTTATATATATTTTAATATATATATAAAACAATAATAAAAAAAAATATATATATATAAATATAATTTTTTTTTAATGATTGCTTTATATATATCCATTTTTTAATGATAGTTTTATATATATATATATATATATTTTTTTTCTTTTTTATTATTATTGTTTTATATATATATATTTTAATAATTGTTTATATAGATATTAAAATATATATATAAGACAATAAAAAAAAAATATTATTTATATATATATATATATATATATATATATACATAAAACAATCATTAAAAAAAGGATATATATAAAACAATCATTAAAAAAATAAATATATATATATATAAAACTTAGATTGTAAGCTCCAAGGAGCAGGGCCCTCCTAATCCTCTTGTATTCAACTGTATTGTCTCCCGTTATATTGTAAAGTGCTGAGCAAACTGTTGGTGCCATAAATCCTGTATAATAATAATAACAATCTAACAATCATTAAAAAAAACAAAAAAAAAAAATATATATATATATATTCATACACATATATAAAATATCATTAAAATATATATATATATATATATATATATATATATATATATATAAACAATTATTTAAATTTTATACATATATATATATATACTGTATGTATATATATATATATATATATATATATATATATATATATATAAAACAATCATTAAAAAAAGTATATATATATATAAAACAATCATTAAAATTTTTATATATATATATATATATATATATCTTAGATTGTAAGCTCCCAGGATCAGGGCCCTCCTAACCCTCTTGTATTGAACTGTATTGTTGCTGCATTGTCTCCCGTTATATTGTACAGCGCTGAGCAAACTGTTGGCGCCATAAATCCTGTATAATAATAATAACAATCATTAAAAAAAATATATATATATATATATATGATCACTGGGGGAGGGGAGACTGAGGAAATGCTTCCCCCTGCCTGCAGATAATGGCAGAGTCACTGGAATGGAGTACAAGAACTGCTGTACCACAAAGAAGGCGGAGCTTTGCTCTGTATGGTGACACATCAGACATTTAGTATCACAGACCTGGCAGACGAATGACAGGTCCACATTGGGGGGTGTATTTCGGAATCATTCATTGGACGAACATTGGTCACACACATTCCTGCAGGCTCAATTAATTTGCCCGTAATTTCTCTAATAGATTCATTCCTATGATCATCGGCTCCAACTAGTGGCCAAAATGCAGTATCGTTTTCTGAACTACCTCTAGGAAAATAAACATACTGCCTTTCGGCCACTAGATGGAGCCGATGATCATAGGAATGAATCCATTAGAGAAATTACGGGCAAAGTTCGCTGAGCGTGCAGGAAAGTGCGCGACGTTCGTCCAACGAATGTTTTATCAATAGAGATGAGCAGAGCCTTTCCGAAAACCAACACTGGTCAATATATGGTGACATAGGCTGCTTTGAAAATATTTAGCCCACCCAATAACTGACTGGCCACACAATGACATATCCTGGGGGGGTAAAACTTAGGGTCATCATGGGCAACATCAGCGTGATAGTAAGACTAGACCAGCCCACCTCACCCCCCCCTTACATTATAGTGCACCCCCCTTACTTTTGTGCTGCTGCTGAGAAGCTGGGGGCAGACTTGGGAAATGCTGGGTCTGGAGGAGGACAAGAGGAGGGCTGGTGTCAGCTGAATGCGGAGACCAGGGGGTGCTGTGGCTGCACTGAGAGGTGCAGGGTCTGGAGGAGGACCAGAGGAGGGCTGGTGTTTGACGAATGTGGAGACCAGGGGGTACTGCGGCTGCACTGAGAGGCGCAGGGTCTGAAGAGGACAAGAGGAGGGCTGGAGTCTGATGAATGCGTAGACCAGGGGGTGCTGTGGCTCCACAGAGAGGTGCAGGGTCTGGAGGACAAGAGGAAGGCTGATGTCAGCTGAATGCAGAGACCAAGGGGTGCTGCTGCTGCACTGAGAGGTGCAGGGTCTGGAGGAGGACCAGAGGAGGGCTGGAGTCTGATGAATGCGTAGACCAGGGGGTGCTGCAGCTGCACAGAGAGGTGCAAGGTCTGGAGGAGGACCAGAGGAGGGCTGGTGTCAGCTGAATGTGAAGACCAGGGGGTGCTGTGGCTGCACTGAGAGGTGCAGGGTCTGGAGGAGGACCAGGGGAGGGCTGGTGTCAGCTGAATGCATAGACCAGGGGGTGCTGCGGCTGCACTGAGAGGTGCAGGGTCTGGAGGAGGACCAAAGGAGGGCTGGAGTCTGATGAATGCATAGACGAGGGGGTGCTGTGGCTGCACAGAGAGGTGCAGAGTCTGGAGCAAAGGAGGGCTAGTGTCAGCTGAATGCATAGACCAGGGGGTGCTGCAGCTGCACTGAGAGGTGCAGGGTCTGGAGGAAGACCAGAGGAGGGCTGGAGTCTGATGAATGCATAGACCAGGGGGTGCTGTGGCTGCACAGAGAGATGCAGGGTCTGGAGCAAAGTAGGGCTGGTTTCAGCTGAATGCAGAGACCAGGGGGTGCTGCGGCTGCACAGAGAAGCGCAGGATCTGTAGGAGGAGTTCTGCCTCTGCTGCTGACTGCTGAGACTGGGGGGGGGGGGCAGAGACGAGCCTCTCCACCACTGCACCGAGAAGTGCAGGATCTGTAGGAGGAGTTCTGTCCTCCTCTCTGCTGCCAACCGCTGAGACAAGGTGGGGGCAGAGATGAGCCTCTCCACCACTGCACAGAGAAGCTCAGGATCTGGAGAAGGAGTTCTGTCCTCCTCTCTGCTGCAAACTGCTGAGACAAGGTGGGGGCAGAGATGAGGAGGGTGCTGCAGCTTCAGGTGCGAGGGCCTCATGAATTGGCCTGGCACATGACCGCTTTTTATTGTTTATTTTGTGTTTGTTTCTCCTAAAGGGCTGCTGTATGCTCCGTACTCACTTGCATTATTAGAATAATATTTCTTAGTAAAATCGCAAGTCGACACCCTGAATTACAGCGGTACACTTCCCACAATGCCTTGCGGCCATCAGATGATCAGAAGTTGAGCCGGTTATGATGGATCTTTTATTCCGTGATGCTATTAATCAGAATACAGTTCCCGGCGTGGACACCCAGGAGGCACATTTGTCTCTTCCAATTTTCTGAAGGTTTTACTTTGCGTCTTTACTTGGAGCTCTCAGTAAATAAAACAAAAGACTTTAATCTGCTGATATTGATCACTCCGGCATCAAATATTAACTCCGGCACCGATCGGCATCGGAAAACGGCTTCTGGAACTGGAAGGCGCAGGTGTGTGCCGGTCAATAAGAGCACATTAGGCTGAATTATTGAAGGGACTTTGTTGTAGATTTAATGATGGATCCTACAGAGGAGACGACTTCATCCCAACATTTCTTCGTATGCCAACTACACGGCGTCACTCCGAATAGTCACCAAAATGGAGCCTCGGCCAACGGCCAACAAGATGGAGGCTCTACCTAACCAACACAGTACAGTCCCCCCCCCCCCCTTTCCCCCAACACAATGGAGGCTCTACTCACCCAACAAAATGAAGACTTTACTCAAGCCAACACAATGGAGGCTCTACTTAGCCAACCCAATACAGTCTCTTTACTCCCCCCCCCCCCCCACTGCAACAGAATGAAGGCTCTACCAAAGCTAACACAATGGAGGCTCTACCCACCCAACAAAATGGAGATTCTACCCAAGCTAACACAATGGAGGCTCTACCCACCCAATGAAGTGAAGACTCTACTCAAGCCAACACAATGATGGAGGCTCTACCTAGCCAACCCAATACAGTCTCTTTACCCCCAGCCAACAGAATGGAGGCTTTTTTCACCCAACACAATAGAGGCTCTACCCACTCAACGATATGGAGACTCTACCCAAGCCAACACAATGGAGGCTCTACCCACCCAACGATATGGAGACAGTACCCAAGCCAACACAATGGAGGCTCTACACACCCAACAAAATGGAGACTCTACCCAAGCCAACACAATGGAGGCTCTACCTAGCCAGCCCAATACAGTCTCTTTACACCCACCCAACAGAATAGAGGCTTTACTCACCCAACACAATAGAGGCTCTACCCAACCAACAAAATGGAGACTCTATCCAAGCCAACACAATGGAGGCTCCATCCAAGCCAACAGAATGGAGACTTTAACCACCCAAACCAATGGAGGCTCTACCCAAGCCAACACATGGAAGCTCTACCCAAGCAAACACAATAGAGGCTCTACCCAGCAAACACAATGGAGTCTCTTTAACCACCCAACACAATAAAGTCCCTACCCACCCAACATACTGAAGGCTTTTTAACCACCCAACACATAGAGGCTCTACCCACCTAATATAATGGAGGCTCTGCCTAAGCCAACATAATGGAGGCACTTTATCCAACTAAAAAAATAGAGGCTCTACCCATATAACACAATGGAGGCTCTACCCACCTAACACAGTGGAGGCTCTTTACCCAACCAACAAAATGGAGGCTCTACTTAGCCAACACAATGGAGTCTCTTTAGGTACCCAATAAAATAGAGTCTATTTATATAGCCAGGGAAATGAAGACTCTTTAGCCAGCCAACAAAATGGAGTCTCTTTACCCCACCAACAAACTTTATTCTCTTTACATAGCAGGGGCGGACTGAAAATTCATGGGGCCCCTGGGCAATAGGGGATCATGGGGCCCCTGTGTCCTTGCCCAAACTCAAAAAAGCCTATGAAAAAGGTACCAGGGGCATCTCATGGGGCCCCCTACTGACCCCGGGCCCTCGGGCAGTGCCCGAGTTTCCAAATGGTCAGTCCGCCCCTGTTACATAGCCAACTCTGGGTAGTCTTGTCCCCGTTTCTCTGTGAAGACTCACGCACCCACCTAACTATCCCAGTAGGGGCTTCCATTCTGCGTGGGATTCCGTGGAGTCCATCGAGTATTTATGTTTGGCTTTTCCGAGAACTGATAAAAAGAGCCCCAAAGAACGTCTCACCAGCTCGTCTCCACAGCTCCTCGCTGAAAGGGTTTTTTTTTTCACTGGGCTGGAGGGTTCTCTGTGGTGTCCATGAATTTCCAGCACCATGGACAGGGGCAGGAATCAAACTTCCCGTTTAATGTGTCAATCACATGACTGCATCCTAGGACCCCTTTTTACTCCAATTTTGCGATTGCCTACCTCGCCCGTAACTCGGCATTACAACACCCGATGATCCTGCCAGTAATTCACTCCCTGTTCTAGGGTGACAACACTCACTCACCATACTGGAGCTACTGGAGCAGGGTTGTCACCCTAGGACAGGGAGTGAATTACTGGCAGGATCATCGGGTGTTGTAATGCCGAGTTACGGGCGAGGCAGGCAATCGCAAAATTGGGGTACCGAAGCTACTGAAGCAGGGTTGTCACCCTAGGACAGGAAGTGTGCTAGGACTACTGAACACCTTCCCCTCTTGTCATCTCCCAAACACAAGGGGGAGGTGTTTTATAGTTCCCTGCTTGAGAGTCCAGTGCAGCACAGGCAGGGAGCACAGGAAGAGCTCACTTGATTTCTGGCTGTAACAATGTATCCATATCCACATTCCTGAGGTCAGCAGGACAAAGCGCAGCAACAATGTAACAATGTATCCATATCCACATTCCTGAGGTCAGCAGGACAAAGCGCAGCAACAATGTAACAATGTATCCATATCCACATTCCTGAGGTCAGCAGGACAAAGCGCAGCAACAATGTAACAATGTATCAATATCCACATTCCTGAGGTCAGCAGGACAAAGAGCAGCAACAATGTGACAATGTATCAATATCCACATTCCTGAGGTCAGCAGGACAAAGAGCAGCAACAATGTAACAATGTATCAATATCCACATTCCTGAGGTCAGCAGGACAAAGAGCAGCAACAATGTGACAATGTATCAATATAAACATTCCTGAGGTCAGCAGGACAAAGCGCAGCAACAATGTGACAACGTATCAATATCCGAATTCCTGAGGTCAGCAGGACAAAGCGCAGCAACAAAGTAACAATGTATCAATATCCACATTCCTGAGGTCAGCAGGACAAAGCGCAGCAACAATGTGACAATGTATCAATATCCACATTCCTGAGGTCAGCAGGACAAAGCGCAGCAACAATGTGACAACGTATCAATATCCACATTCCTGAGGTCAGCAGGACAAAGAGCAGCAACAATGTGACAATGTATCAATATCCACATTCCTGAGGTCAGCAGGACAAAGAGCAGCAACAATGTGACAATGTATCTATATCCACATTCCTGAGGTCAGCAGGACAAAACGCAGCAACAATGTAACAATGTATCAATATCCACATTCCTGAGGTCAGCAGGACAAAGCACAGCAACAATGTAACAATGTATCAATCATTCTCTTTCTACTCATTCACAGTTCTGCAGCAATCCAGCCACCGCCATGTTACTGCAGCCGCTCTGCCCCCCTGTGGATAGGAATTAGCAGTACAATCATTTTCCTAGAAGCAAGAGAGCCCGAGGGGGGGATGGGAGGGGGGGCACAGAGATAATCAGGATGGCACAGCATGGGAAAGTGAGGATGTATAATGTGCAGTAAACCTTTGTAGCCAAAAAGAAATCACGAGAACTATTCTGACAAAAGTAAACTGGAATCGGATTGGTCGCTCTGGGATCAGAGGCGGATCTGAGGGTGCAGGAAAAAGGTCGGGGGTCAACAATGTGGTACTATTCCTCCCATTAAAACCAATGATGGGGCACTGAAACCAGACATTTCCTACCCCCACTGGCCACAGTCCAGCCCCCCTAAACCCCGAAGGACAGTAAATTGACCCTTTGCTTGGTTTGGAGACCCCTGCAGTAGACCATGGAGGGCAGATTCAGCTTTCCTCTAACTGGAAGTCGGATCACAGCATTAAAAAAAGGGATTTGGAGGCGACTGACAGCAATAGAAGTGAGATTTCTGGATCAGGAATACATACTAGAAAAGAATTTATAGATTTTATTCTAACCAGAGTTTAGTGTCATGCTGGGCAGAAGAGGAGGACGTGAAGTGTATGGGCAGCACAGTAGCTAAGTGGTTGGCACTTCTGCCTGGCAGTACTCCGGTCGTTGGTTCGAATCCCAACCACGGCACCACCTGCCTGGTGTTTGCATGTTCTCCCTGTGCCTGAGTGGGTTTCCTCCGGGTACTCCAGTTTCCTCCCACACTCCAAAGACATGCTGGTAGGGGAATTGGATCCTGTCTAAATTGTCCCTAGTATGTGTATGTATGAATGTGAGTTAGGGACCTTAGATTGTATGCTCCTCGGGGGCGGGGACTGGCGTGAATGTACAATATATATGTAAAGCGCTGCGTAAATTGATGGCGCTATACAAGTACCTGAAATAAATAATAATAAATATAAATGTGTCACTGTCTTTGAGAATGTAAACCAGTTCTGTTTATAAGGGGCCCCCTGAAACTTCTCCGCAATATTGCCAAGATACGTTCCTTCCTCACCCCAGACACCACCAAACTTCTAGTACACTCCCTCATCATCTCACGCCTGGACTACTGCAACTCCCTCCTCACCGGCCTACCCCAGTGCAGGCTCTCCCCGCTCCAGACCATCCTGAACTCAGCGGCCAGACTCATCCACCTCACCAACCGCTCCACCTCTGCCACCCCCCTCTGCCTCTCCCTCCACTGGCTCCACCCCCCTCTGCCTCTCCCTCCACTGGCTCCCGATTGCCCAACGCATCAAATTTAAACTTCTATTCCTGACCTACAAAACCGTTCACAACACTGCCCCTGACTACCTCACCAACCTGATCCCCAAGTACCGCCCTACCCGTACCCTTCGCTCCTCACAGGACCTCCTTCTATCCTGCTCCCTGGTCTCCTCCTCCCATGCACGACTGCAAGACTTCTCCAGGTCCTCCCCTATCCTCTGGAACTCACTGCCCCAATCCATCCGACTGTCGCCTTCCCTCCCCACATTCAGGCGCTCCCTCAAAACCCATCTCTTCAGGGAAGCCTACCCCACCCTCACCTAACGGCCATCCTCCCTCATTCCTCCCACCACTCCATCCCCCTCAGCCACTTCCTATTGTTCCACTACCCCCTCCCTCCTAGATTGTAAGCTTGAAAGAGTAGGGCCCTCTAACCCCTCGTATGTTGTTTGTTGTTGTTGTACTGTGCCATGTATTGTCCCCCCCCCCTATTTTACAGCGCTGAGCAAACCCTTTGGCGCTATATAAACTCCATGTAATAATAATAATAACTTGAAGTGCCCCGGGCCCCCAAGGTCTGAATCTGGCCCTATATACAGTGCGAGGTTCAATGACATATTCCCAGTTTTGCCTGTCAGGTCTTAAAGACTGGACAAGCTAACAATATTACTGAAGTCCAGATAGTATCAATGTTCATATCATTCCAGTGTCCATGGGAAAGACCCCGGGCTCCATTCCTGGGGGGGGGGGGGGGACCCAAGACTTCTGCTCTTTTTTTTTTGCAGAAAAATCTAATTTATTTCCAAAATCTCATCTACACAACATTGTGCTCCAACCGCTACGCTGCTAAATCCAAAGTTTCCAAGAACTAGGCCATCAAGAAGTATGATGCGGCGCCTCAGCAATTTAAGCGCCTGCCGGCACGAAGATCTATCACTTTAATCCTTTGTCTTCCAACTGCTTTGTTAATGTTATAAATGAGCGGAGCTCACGGGGATCCAGTGAATTGCTAAATCTGATAGGTTCATTAATCTGCGCCTGTCACGCACGCTCTAATCAGTCGCGCTCGCCAGCTAACGAATGGCCCTCTACCACAACGCGCGCGCTGTCCCACGCCGGCAGGAAATAGAAAGGTCACGCGGCAAGGGTAAGCGCTGAGCGACAAGGGCGTAAACGGGCCGTTTTACCACGTCAAGATGATTTAAAGGAGCGATGAGTATGGAAGAGATCTCATCCTTCTTGTGTCTTAGACAGCTGGGAGCTTATGGCGGCCATACATGGAGCGATTATATATATATATATACTGTATGTGGTCATATTGGCGATTGAAGAAAAATGCGATGGGAAGATTAGTCGGGTACAAATGCATTAATTAAAATAATTATAACTGATTGCTGCTCAAAATTGGTTTCAAAACAAATATGGATTATCAGAACCGATCGACCCGTTCACATCCTAAGGGATCTACAAAAAAGTTATAAAAATGATAGCGCGATATTATTTTATTTTTGGTACAAATTACGCCACATGCATTTTCCAATGTCGTTCTTAATTTTTTTTTTTAATATATTTCTATGTGCATCACATGTGGCAAACACAAGGCTCAGGGGCCTAATCGACAGTTTCATGTGTCCCTCGCACCTCTTCTGCAGCTGCAGTACCCCCCCACCACCCCTCGTCTCTGCCCCCACCTCATCTCAGCAGTCGGCAGCAGAGAGGAGGTCAGAACTCCTACAGATCCTGCTGCTCTCTGTGCAGTCGCAGCACCCCTTCATCTCCGCCCCCACCTTGTCTCAGCACTTGGCAGCAGAGAGGAGGACAGAAATCCTCCTACAGATCCTGCGCCTTTCTGTGCAGCTGCAGCACCCCCTTGTCTCCACCCCCACCTCATCTCAGCAGATGGCAGCAGAGAGGAGGTCAGAACTCCTACAGATCCTGCGCCTCTCTGTGCAGCTGAAGCACCCCCATCGTCTCCTTCCCCACCTCGTCTCAGCAGTCAGCAGCAGAGAGGAGAACAGAACTCCTACAGATCCTGCGCCCCTCTGTGCAGCCACAACACCCCCTCATCTCTGCGCCCACCTTGTCTCAGCAGTCAGCAGCAGAGAGGAGGACATAACTCCTCCTACAGATCCTACGTCTCACTGTACAGCCGCAGCACCCCCTTGTCTCCACCTCCCCTGGTCTCAGCATTCAGCAGACTCTGACAGCTGACTCCAGGCCTCCTCTGGTCCTCCTCCAGATCCTGCACTTTCTGCTTCCCAGCTCTGCACCCAGCTTCTTCCCGGCAGCCGCACAAGGCAAGGAGGGGGCGCTGTGATGTAAGGAAGGGTGGGGGACTCTTGACTTCTGCTGGTGGGGAGACTCTTGACATTTGATGTTAGGGAGGGAGTGCAGAATGCTCTGGACAGATACAACCGGCCCATTGAGGGCAACCATGCTGATGTGGCCCCGCGATGAAACTGAATTTGACACCCCTGCCCAATATTAACCCATTGACGTTCCATGATGTGTTGACAAGCATTGGCCTTTGTCCTGGAAGCACATTCCATAGCACATTCCCAACACAGAGGCTCAACTGCCCCCGCTCTATCTACCTTGCTACAATCAAATTCTACCAATCAGAAATCAATCATTTTTGCACTAAATCAATGGCACGGTATGTTTCTTTTCGATTGATCCTACATTTGATCATATTGTTGAAAAATCATTCAATTGTTACATGCATGCACAAATTTTTGAGTTGTCACCAGAACAGGAATAGAGGGGAAACCTTCCAATGGGGATGCCAGTTCTGGTGACAACCAGGGACTCCCTCTCACTTCCTGTTTTGGCTATGGGACAGGAAGTGAAGGGAAATCTCCCGAATGGGACAAAAAAGTAAAATGAGGAGCAGGGGCGCACTGGCAACTCATGGGGCCCCCAGGCAATAGGGGATCATGGGGCCCCTGTGTCCTCTCCCACACTCAAACCACACCCAAAACAGCCTATGAAAGGTACCAGGGGCATCTCATGAGGCCCCCTACTGACCCTGGGCCCTCGGGCACTGCCCGAGCACCGGAATGGTCAGTCCGCCCCGATGAGGAGTTTGTCACTTCCAGTTTCAGAGCTGTCACTTCCTGGCCATTGTGTCCGGGGAAGCAGCTAATCAAGCGCGATCTGTACTTGGTCAGCTGATATGGAGATCAGGGGAGATATCGGGGGTCTAATCAACCCCTGATGTCACCATAAAGATTACCTGTCACCCGCCCAAAGCTATCACAAGAGAGCTTGTTCTCCCCGCTATCAAGAAATAAAGTTAAATAAAAAAAAAAATGAAAGTACCCCCATCTCCCTGTATACATATGCAAATGCCCTTGTAGATCCAGCCTGACAACTCATGGGGCCCCCGGGCAATAGGGGATCATGGGGCCCCTGTGTCCTTGCCCAAACTCAAAAAAGCCTATGAAAAAGGTACCATGGGCATCTCATGGGGCCCCCTACTGACCCCGGGCCCTCGGGCAGTGCCCGAGTTTCCAAATGGTCAGTCCGCCCCTGGATCCAGCATGCCTATTTAGCACACATATGAGGTATCACCATGAACGGCAGAGTGAGAGTAATATCTCCAGCACCATATTCAGGAATGACTCCAAACTGATAACCTATAAAGGCTCTTAAAGTGTCACCTATGGCCAATTGTAGGCACTGAAGTTTGGCATCATTTCACATGCATGCGTCATTTTCCATCTTGACATTTTTTAATATCTATTTACTTGATGCAACATCTTCATATTGTGTCATGAAAATGTCATGTAACATAAAAAAATTGCAATGCCACTATTTTATTCTCCAGGGCCTCTGCTTTAAAAAAAAAAAACTATATTGCCAAAAGTATTGGACCCTCCCTCCAAATCATTGGATTCCGGGGTTCCAATCCCCTCCATGGCCACAAAAAGTGAAAAATTTCAAGGAGGAGGAAGACTTTATCAAGGCACTGTATATATATAATATTGCCAGAAGTATTGGCCCCGCCCTCCCAATCATGTGATTTAGGTGTTCCAATCCCCTCCCAATCATGTGATTCAGGTGTTCCAATCCCCTCCCAATCATGTGATTCAGGTGTTCCAATCCCCTCCCAATCATGTGATTCAGGTGTTCCAATCCCCTCCCAATCATGTGATTCAGGTGTTCCAATCCCCTCCCAATCATGTGAATCAGGTGTTCCAATCCCCTCCCAATCATGTGATTCAGGTGTTCCAATCCCCTCCCAATCATATGATTCAGGTGTTCCAATCCCCTCCCAATCATGTGATTCAGGTGTTCCAATCCCCTCCCAATCATGTGATTCAGGTGTTCCAATCCCCTCCCAATCATGTGATTCAGGTGTTCCAATCCCCTCCATGGACACAGGTGTATACAATCAAGCCCCTAGGCATGCAGACGGCTTCTACAAACATTGGTGAAAGAATGGGTCGCTCTCAGGAGCTCAGTGACTCCAAGCGTGGTCCCGTGATAGGTGGCCACCTGGGCAATAAGTCCATCCGTGACATTTCCTGGCTACTAAATATTCCACGCTCAACTGTTAGTGGGATTATAACAAAGTGGAAGCAACTGGGAACAACAGCAACTCAGCCACCAAGTGATAGGCCACGTCACATGACAGGGCGGGGTCAGCGCATGCTGAAGCGCACAGTGCGCAGAAGTCGCCAACTGTCTGCAGAGTCAATAGCTAAAGACCTCCAAACTTGGTGTGGCCTTCAGATGAGCCCAACAACAGTGTGTAGAGAGCCTCATGGAATGGGTTTCCATGGCCGAGCAGCTGCATCCAAGCCTTCCATCACCAAGTGCAATGCAAAGCATCGGATGCTGTGGTGTAAAGCACGCCGCCACTGGACTCTAGAGCTGGGGAAAGGTGTTCTCTGGAGTGACCAATCACGCTTCTCTGTCTGGCAATCCGATGGATGTGTCTGGGTTTGGCGGTTGCCAGGAGACCGGTACTTGCCTGACTGCATTGTGCCAAGTGTAAAGTATGGTGGAGGGGGGATTATGGTGTGGGGTTGCATTTCAGGGGTTGGGCTTGGCCCCCTAGTTCCAGTGAAGGGAACTCTTAAGGTGACATTTTGGACAATTTTATGCTCCCAACTTTGTGGGAAGAGTTTGGGGATGGCCCCTTCCTGTTCCAACATGACTGCGCACCAGTGCACAAAGCAAGGTCCATAAAGACATGGAGGAGCCAGTTTGGGGTGGAGGAACTTGACTGTCCTGCACAAAGTGCTGACCTCAACCCCATAGAACACCATTGGGATGAATTAGAGCGGAGACTGTGAGCCAGGCCTCCTCCCCCGACATCAGTGCCTGACCTGACAAATGTGCTTCTGGAAGAATGGTCCAACCTTCCCATAGACACCCTCCTAAACCTTGTGGACGGCCTTCCCAGAGGAGTTGAAGCTGTTATAGCTGCAAAGGGCGGGGCCAACTCAATATTGAACCCTAAGGACTAAGACTGGGGGGCCATTAAAGGTCATGTCTGTGGAAAGGGCGGGGCCAACTCAATATTGAACCCTACGGACTAAGACTGGGGGGCCATTAAAGGTCATGTGTGTGGAAAGGGCGGGGCCAACTCAATATTGAACCCTACGGACTAAGACTGGGGGGCCATTAAAGGTCATGTGTGTGTTAAGGCCGGGGGCCCAATACTTTTGACAATATATTATATCATATTTTGGGTTTCATTTTCAGAAAAAAAACTTCAGATTTTTAACGTGTGCAAAAAACTTTTGAAAAATTGCACCAGTCGGCAAGCGGTTATCAGTCAAAAAGCGTTCATTTTTGGCACATTCCTTTGCAGTTCTAAAATACTGAACTCTGAGAATAGACGTATCAGATCTACTTTCCGCGCTCTAAGACACTTTTTACTGAAACGTTGTCCTGAAATGATGAATGACACAAACTTTCCCAACTAAAGGAAACATTGTTAAACTTTAAAAATCCAAGCCAACAGACGAGACTGGTGGAAGTTGGAGAATAATTGTGCCAGGACTCCAGGTGCTTCCAGCTGAGCCCCTAACAAAGGCAAGGCTTGACAAAGACAAATGACAGCTCCCTGTGACTGTGCGGGGGATAAATTTAGACTATCTTAGAAAGAAGAAGCTGTTGACATGGTAACGAGCTGCCAGGTACAATGATTACTAGACATCATTTCTTTGATTCCATGTTCTTCACATTAACAGGTCCTGTCACACGTCCAACATGTGAGGCCTCGGGTCACGCTCTCGCTCTGAAAACAAACCTGTGATGGGAGAAATATGTGGACATTGCGTGTGCTGTGCTCTCCATCGGAAAATGCTGATTGCCTGGCTGGCATGCCGGTAGCAGGGTGGAGTGTCCTGGTAACCAGGATTTCCAGCCTTGAGCAACGGAGCCGTCTGTCGCTCTATTAGTGAGTCTGATAGGTCTTCAAAGAGTGGAGGATGCTGGGAGGGCAACACACATCCCAAAACGTAACTAAAGTTCACAGGGTGTATGGAGCACCTCCTGTCCTTCCACCCTACTGTCCTGACACTCCTACTCCCAAATCAAAGCCGGGAGCTGCCTGACAGTGTTTATCAATGCCATTCAGAAGGGAGATAGATACCATGCAACATTGTTTATAAACGTTGTTCAGATGGGAGACAGAAAGATACAAAGTAACATTGTTTATAAACATCGATCAGACGGGAGATAGAGAGATACAAAGTAACATTGTTTATAAACATCGATCAAACGGGAGATGGAGAGATACAAAGTAACATTGTTTATAAACATCGATCAGACGGGAGATGGAGAGATACAAAGTAACATTGTTTATAAACATCGATCAGACGGGAGATGGAGAGATACAAAGTAACATTGTTTATAAACATCGATCAGACGGGAGATGGAGAGATACAAAGTAACATTGTTTATAAACATCGATCAGACGGGAGATGAAGAGATACAAAGTAACATTGTTTATAAACATCGATCAGACGGGAGATGGAGAGATACAAAGTAACATTGTTTATAAACATCGATCAGACGGGAGATGGAGAGATACAAAGTAACATTATTTATTTCAGGTACTTATATAGCGCCGTCAATTTATTCTATACAGTATACTGTACATTCACATCAGTCCCTGACCCTCAAGGGGTGTACAATCTAAGATCCCTAACTCACATTCATACATACACATACTAGGGACAATTTAGACAGGATCCAATTAACCTACCAGCATGTCTTTGGAGTGTGGGAGGAAACCCATGCAGACACAGGGAGAACATGCAAACTCCAGGCAGGAGGTGCCGTGGTTGGGATTTGAACCAATGACCCTAGTACTGCCAGGCAGAAGTGCTAACCATTTAGCCACTGTATTATTGTTTATAAACATCGATCAGACGGGAGATAGAGATACGAAGTAACATTGTTTATAAACATCGATCAGACGGGAGATAGAGATACAAAGTAACATTGTTTATAAACATCGATCAGACGGGAGACAGAGAGATACAAAGTAACATTGTTTATAAACATCGATCAGACGGGAGATAGAGAGATACAAAGTAACATTGTTTATAAACATCGATCAAACAGGAGATAGAGATACAAAGTAACATTGTTTATAAACATCGATCAGACGGGAGATGGAGAGATACAAAGTAACATTGTTTATAAACATCGATCATTAACAGTTACTTTTGCAACATCGATCAGACGGGAGATAGAGAGATACAAAGTAACATTGTTTATAAACATCAATCAGATGGGAGATAGAGAGATACAAAGTAACATTGTTTATAAACATCGATCAAACAGGAGATAGAGATACAAAGTAACATTGTTTATAAACATCGATCAGACGGGAGATAGAGAGACACAAAGTAATATTGTTTATAAACATCGATCAGACGGGAGATAGAGAGATACAAAGTAACATTGTTTATAAACATCGATCAAACAGGAGATAGAGATACAAAGTAACATTGTTTATAAACATCGATCAGACGGGAGACAGAGAGATACAAAGTAACATTGTTTATAAACATCAATCAGATGGGAGATAGAGAGATACAAAGTAACATTGTTTATAAACATCGATCAGACGGGAGATAGAGAGATACAAAGTAACATTGTTTATAAACATCGATCAGATGAGAGATGGAGAGATACAAAGTAACATTGTTTATAAACATCGATCATTAACAGTTACTTTTGCAACATCGATCAGACGGGAGATAGAGAGATACAAAGTAACAATGTTTATAAACATCAATCAGATGGGAGATAGAGAGATACAAAGTAACATTGTTTATAAACATCGATCAAACAGGAGATAGAGATACAAAGTAACATTGTTTATAAACATCGATCAAACAGGAGATAGAGATACAAAGTAACATTGTTTATAAACATCGATCAGACGGGAGACAGAGAGATACAAAGTAACATTGTTTATAAACATCGATCAGACGGGAGATAGAGAGATACAAAGTAACATTGTTTATAAACATCGATCAGACGGGAGATAGAGAGATACAAAGTAACATTGTTTATAAACATCGATCAAACAGGAGATATAGATACAAAGTAACATTGTTTATAAACATCGATCAGACGGGAGATAGAGAGATACAAAGTAACATTGTTTATAAACATCGATCAAACAGGAGATAGAGATACAAAGTAACATTGTTTATAAACATCGATCAAACAGGAGATAGAGATACAAAGTAACATTGTTTATAAACATCGATCAGACGGGAGACAGAGAGATACAAAGTAACATTGTTTATAAACATCGATCAGACGGGAGATAGAGAGACACAAAGTAATATTGTTTATAAACATCGATCAAACAGGAGATATAGATACAAAGTAACATTGTTTATAATCATCGATCAGACGGGAGACAGAGAGATACAAAGTAACATTGTTTATAAACATCGATCAGACGGGAGACAGAGAGATACAAAGTAACATTGTTTATAAACATCGATCAGACGGGAGATAGAGAGATACAAAGTAACATTGTTTATAAACATCGATCAAACAGGAGATATAGATACAAAGTAACATTGTTTATAATCATCGATCAGACGGGAGATAGAGAGATACAAAGTAACATTGTTTATAAACATCGATCAGACGGGAGATAGAGATACAAAGTAACATTGTTTATAAACATCGATCAGACGAGAGATGGAGAGATACAAAGTAACATTGTTTATAAACATCGATCAGACGGGAGATAGAGATACAAAGTAACATTGTTTATAAACATCGATCAGACGAGAGATGGAGAGATACAAAGTAACATTGTTTATAAACATCGATCAGATGGGAGATAGAGAGATACAAAGTAACATTGTTTATAAACATCAATCAGATGGGAGATAGAGAGATACAAAGTAACATTGTTTATAAACATCGATCAGATGGGAGATAGAGAGATACAAAGTAACATTGTTTATAAACATCGATCAGACGGGAGATGGAGAGATACAAAGTAACATTGTTTATAAACATCGATCAGATGAGAGATGGAGAGATACAAAGTAACATTGTTTATAAACATCGATTATTAACAGTTACTTTTGCATCTCCTGTTTCATTTATCTGCACACCAATGGGATTTGCTTCCACCTGAAGATGATGACGGTTAAAGCAGCCTGACAAGTAAAAGGGATATATATTTATACCTATTCCTGGTTAATGTGGATCTAACAGACCCCCTAACATGTTCCTGGGGAAAACGCTGCTCCAGCCTGCCTCCATTTGTGTTTGAAGGACTAAGCGCTAAGTCATATGACTTCTTCCAAAGAGGGGGGTCGCCCAATTTGAACTCTTTTGCAGACTATATGACCAGGTCAGATATGCAGCCAGCACCGTAGAGAGCCTGAAGCAGCATTTGGCCCAGGGGAGATGAGTATTTCAGCCAACCTATTACGCTGGATTTCTACTGCTAACATGACTTTTTGTTGACATTTAAGTCACCCACCTCTGCGACCCCTCTCTGATGGATCAGGCTTTTCCTGGAAACCAAAGGGGCCGACCAGTAATCAGGAGGAATGGAGAACAGGCAGCCACCTCCAATGTGCTCTGCGCAGGAATGAAGGTCAGAAAGTTGACATTCAAAAGTATTTATGAATTCTACCGAATACGTGATGTAAGAAAAGGGTCTCCAAACTATGGCCAAGGGGCCACATCTGGCCCACGGTCAGGGTCAGTGGTGGATCTTCAAACTGCTCAAGGTTTGCAGAGGTTGTCTATAGTCTAGGCTTCTCCAACAGGGACCCTGATGTAAGTGGGACTCTGGTGGGGACCCTGATGTAGGAGGAGATTCTGATGTAACGGGGACTTTGATGGAGAACCGAATGTAAGGGGGACTCTAATGGAAACCTTGATTTAAGGGGAACTCTAATGGGGACCCTGATGTAAGAGGGGACTCGGATGGAGATGCTGATGTAAGAGGGGACTCGGATGGAGATGCTGATGTAAGGGGGGACTCGGATGGAGATGCTGATGTAATGGGGGACTCGGATGGAGATGCTGATGTAAGGGGGGACTCGGATGGAGATGCTGATGTAAGGGGGGACTCGGATGGAGATGCTGATGTAATGGGGGACTCGGATGGAGATGCTGATGTAATGGGGGACTCGGATGAGGACCAAGATGTAAGGGGGCTTGGATGGGGATGCTAATCTAAGGTATGACTAGAATGAGAACCCTGATGTAATGGGGACTTGGATGGGAACCCTGATGTAATGGGGACCTTGATGGGAACCCTGATGTAATGGGGACCTTGATGGGAACCCTGATGTAAAGGAGACTCTGAAGGGGACCCTTGCAAGGGGGGATGCTGGTGTAAAGGGGAACTCTTATGAAGACCCTGATGTAAGAGGGAACTCTGGTTTAGGGGGGACATTGATGGGGACCCTGATGTAAGAGGGGACTTAGATGGTGACCCTGATGTAATGGGGACTCTGAAGGGGACCCTGATATAAGGGGGGACCTAGACAGGGATGCTGATGTAAAGGGGAGCTCTGATGAGAACCCTGATGTAAGAGGGGACTCTGTTGGGGACCATGATTTAAGGAAGACTCTTATGGGGATCCTGATGTAAGGGGGGAGGGGTCTCAGAAGGGGATGCTGATGTAAGGAGGGACTCAGATGGTGACCCCGATGTAAGGGTGGTCTTGAATGGAGATGCTGATGTAAAGGGGAGCTCTGATGAGGACCCTGATGTAAGAGGGGACTCTGTTGGGGCCCCTGATGTAAGGAAGACTCTGATGGGGATCCTGATGTAAGGGGGGGGGGTCTCAGAAGGTAATGCTGATGTAAGGAAGACTCTTATGGGGATCCTGATGTAAGGGGGGGGGTCTCAGAAGGGGATGCTGATGTAAGGAAGACTCTTATGGGTATCCTGATGTAAGGGGGGGGGTCTCAGAAGGGGATGCTGATGTAAGAGAGGACTCTGATGGGGACCCTGATGTAAGGGGGGTCTCAGAAGGGGATGCTGATGTAAGGAAGACTCTTATGGGGATCCTGATGTAAGGGGGGGTCTCAGAAGGGGATGTTGATGTAAGGAAGACTCTTATGGGGATCCTGATGTAAGGGGGGGTCTCAGAAGGGAATGCTGATGTAAGAGAGGACTCTGATGGGGACCCTGATGTAAGGGGGGGGGGTCTCAGAAGGGGATGCTGATGTAAGGAAGACTCTTATGGGGATCCTGATGTAAGGGGGGGTCTCAGAAGGGAATGCTGATGTAAGAGAGGACTCTGATGGGGACCCTGATGTAAGGGGGGTCTCAGATGGGGATGCTTATGTAAGGGGACACAGATGGCAACTCTGATGTAGGCAGACTCTGATGGGGACCCTAATGTAAAGGGGACTTATTCATTTGTAATTTATTCCGGGGGTGGGGCGCAAGTATTTGTAAAATATCCAACGTGGCCCTCGTACTGCGAAGTTTGGAGTCCCCCGATGTAAGTGAACAGCACTGATGACAGCCTGTGATTGGCAGTACCCATGTACACAGCAGAGTGCCCTCAGTGACACCAACACACACATTGGCAGGCTTCAGAGACTCCGGCCAGCTTCCCATCCATCCCCGGCCAAATATCCACACCATCTCTCCAAATGTACTTCTGGTGAGAAGCATCGGGTAGAAGTGACAGTTGTGTCAGTCGCCTCTCTGCCTTTCTTGGCGATCCCGGGGAGATGTGCCCACGTACGGCCGGCATCACACAACATAATCAAGGCTTCTCCAATTCTTCCCAATGTCACCTCTCAGAAATTACAATGCATTTGCCGTCACCGCGGTATGAGAGCCCAGATGTTGCTGACACATTTTGATACGCTCTGTCCTTCACTTTTCCCGATTAGTCTATCGGCTTCTACGGCTGCGGGGAACAGCTGTCACCTCCCTGACGAGGCAGGAAAGAAAGCGCCGGCAAAGTCATCATCACGAATAAAAGTCACCAATGATCACAGAATGAAAATAGATTACACGGAGCTGCAGAGGAGCGCGGCGAGAATGTCTATCAGTCGGGGAATCGTTCCCTAAATAAACCGCGCGGAGACCTGGCGCCGAGCGTTCCTTAACAATGACATACAGCTTGCGCGGGTCCAACAGGCGGTGTGACGGTTATGAAGTTGCGCGGATAATCGGGTAAAGCCGGAATGATGAGGTCGCTTCTCATCCCCTGTGTACCGTCTATTAGGACGATATGCTGCCGCTGCTATTTTGAGGGGCTGGGGACTCTGCTGAATTGGATATTGATACGTTTTAAATTGTGTTCTTCCATCATCGTGAAAAAGTCTTCAGAGTGAACCTGTGGCCAGGCTACGGAAATTAGAATATTTTCATATTCTCAACAAGCGGTAAAATGGCTTTAAAACACACACTCACTGGCCTCTGTAGCTATAGGCGCTGAGGAGCAATTACTCCTCAAAGTTCATAGCAAAAGCACCAAAGTGATTCAAGTCTTTCAGCAGCTCAGCTCCTCCTGCTTCCCCCTTCCCAGCAGTGGCTCAGCATATTTGCTCCCTCTTCCAACAGTAACCCAGCAGCTTTGGAACAATTCATTCTCAAAGTTCACAGCAGAAGAACTGAAGTCCTTCAAGTAGCTCCTCTTAGCAGCAAAGCTCCTCCTGCATCCTCCTTCCCAGCAGTGACTGGACATCTCTGCTCCCCCTCACAGTGGTAACTCAGCAGCTCTGCTCCCCCCTCCCAGCAGTGACACATCTGCTCTGCTCCCGCCCTCCCAGCACTGACTCAGCAGCTCTGCTCCCCCTCCCAGCAGTGACTCAGCAGCTTTGTTCCCCCCTCCCAGCAGTGACTCAGCAGCTCTGCTTCCCCTCCCTGCCGTGTTTCAACAGCTCTGCTCTCCCCTCTCAACAGTAACTCAGCAACTCTGCTCTCTCCTCCCAACAGTAACTCAGCAACTCTGCTCTGCCCTCCCAACAGTAACTCAGCAGCTCTGCTCCCTCCTCCCAGCAGTGACTCAGCAGCTCTGCTCCCCCCTCCCAGCAGTGACTCAGCAGCTCTGCTCCCCCCTCCCAGCAGTGACTCAGCAGCTCTGCTCTCCCCTCCCAGCAGTGACTCAGCAGCTCTGCTCCCCCCTCCCAGCAGTGACTCAGCAGCTCTGCTCCCTCTTCCAACAGTAACTCAGCAGCTCTGCTCTCCCCTCCCAGCAGTAACTTAGCAGCTCTGCTCTCCCATTCCAGCAGTGACTCAGCAGCTCTGCTCTCCCCTTCCAACAGTAACTCAACAGCTCTGCTCCCCCCCTGCCAGCAGTGATTCAGCAGCTCTGTTCCCCCCTCCCAACAGTGACTCAGCAGCTTTGCTCCTCCCTCTCAGAGCAGCTCTGCTCTCCCCTCCCAATAGTAACACAGCAACTCTGCTCTCCCCCCCAACAGTAACTTATCAGCTCTGCTCTCCCCTCCCAACAGTAACTTAGCAGCTCTGCTCTCCCCTCCCAGCAGTGATTCAGCAGCTCTGCTCCCCCCTCCCAACAGTGACTCAGCAGCTCTGCTCTCCCCTCCCAACAGTAACTCATCAGCTCTGCTCCCCCCTCCCAGCAGTGACTTGCAGCTCTGCTCTCCCCTCCCAGCAGTGATTCAGCAGCTCTGCTCCCCCCTCCCAACAGTTACTCAGCAGCTCTGCTCTCCCCTCCCAACAGTAACTCATCAGCTCTGCTCCCCCCTCCCAGCAGTGACTTGGCAGCTCTGCTCTCCCCTCCCAGCAGTAACTCGTCAGCTCTGCTCCCCCCTCCCAGCAGTGACTCAGCAGCTCTGCTCTCCCCTCCCAACAGTAAATTCTAAATTAAGAAAATATTTAGAAACAAGAAAGAGTTTTTGAAACATTTTATATTCAGAAGGAAGCAGGTAAAAGTCTAAGAAACTCCTAGTTTTGATGAGGGATCTTCATTCAGGTCTGGGTTGTCCACACAATTGTAATTTTCTGAAATGCCTCACTAGTGACATTTGGGAACGTGATGGGCCAGCATGAAATCCCAGATCATCCAGCATGTGCACATTCCATAAATAGGTGAGCTCAGGGCAGACGAAGAGACACCAAGAACCAAGGAAATGGAGCTGAGTATAGAAGGAACCAGGACCACAGCAGGAACAATTCTACGGACTAAGATCAGCAGGTGGAAGCCAACAGTTAAAAAAAGGACAGCTAAAGAACAGATCGTTGACATTTGCAGAAAGCAGAGATTCGATGGCATTTCGTTTCAGACAATGCACCAGCATCCCCAAGGAGATAAGTAGGCCTTTTATATACCTTCAAGGATTGGTGACCAGAGGTTCAGGTGAGACGAAGGTCGAGACATAGAATACCGGGTGATAGAAAATGTCCAGGAAGGCAGATAAAAACCCCCAGCATGGTAGAGAAGGACGCAGGTCACGGGACTAAATCCAGACAGAATCTATATCAATCCCTGCTGATATGTTTAGTAAAGTTGAATTTTCTTCAAACAAGGGGTAGCGGTTGAGGGGCGCTGGACATGGAATCTCACAGGTCATCAAAATGCAGACAAAGTCATTACGTGAGCCCAACTGGCTGGTACTGGGCAACTCACCACAAAGACGGGGACCCCACAGGAGAGGACATTCACCCGAGCTGAAAGTGTAATAGGTCAAAGAGAGCACCAAATAAACAATCCTTAAGAATCCAAAGTCTTTACTGCTCAACTAGTTACAGCAACGACTCACCACCAGTATACCATTCTCACACCGAGGTTCAAGGTTCCCGCCTGATTTAAGGTCCAAGAGAGCACCAAATAAACAATCCTTAAAAATCCAAAGTCTTTACTGCTCAACTAGTTACAGCAACGGCTCACCACCAGTATACCATTCTCACACCGGGGTTCAAGGTTCCCACCTGATTTGGGGTCCAGGAAAAGGTCACAGGAAGCCCAGGTAGTGTATCAGTAGACAGCAAGTCCACAGAGCTCTCACAACTGTGTCCAGCTCTACCCAACACCTCGCAGACACCAGCTCCTTTTCAGCTGGCGGGGT